>NC_084736.1:11637407-11697407 GCF_033978785.1 Entelurus aequoreus | reverse complement strand
ACACATTCTCATATAGGCGCTTAAAACAAAAAGATATTATCACTACAAAGTAAACAATAATACAAAATAATATTATTTACTAATGCATTAATCCTATTAGTACACATTCTCATATAGGCGCTTAAAACAAAAATATATTATCACTACAAAGTAAACAACAATACAAAATATTATTTACTAATGCATTAATCCTATTAGTACACATTCTCATATAGGCGCTTAAAACAAAAATATATTATCAATACAAAGTAAACAATAATACAAAAGATATCACCACAAAGTAAGCAATAATACAAAATAATATTATTTACTAATGCATTAATCCTATTAGTACACATTCTCATATTGGCGCTTAAAACAAAAAGATATTATCACTACAAAGTAAACAATAATACAAAATAATATTATTTACTAATGCATTAATCCTATTAGTACACATTCTCGTATAGGCGCTTAAAACAAAAAGATATTATCACTACAATGTGAACAATAATACAAAAGATATTATCACCACAAAGTAAACAATAATACAAAATAATATTATTTACTAATGCATTAATCCTATTAGTACACATTCTCATATAGGCGCTTAAAACAAAAAGATATTATCACCACAAAGTAAACAATAATACAAAATAATATTATTTACTAATGCATTAATCCTATTAGTACACATTCTTGTATAGGCGCTTGAAACAAAAAGCTAAGAATGGAAAAAATATATATATAAAATACAAAAATGATCATAATTAGTGGTGTAATAAGCCGATATTGATATTTAATATCAGTCCAATATCATTAAAAAAAAACCCCGATAGAAGCAGTCCTGCAGCGTACAGTTGTGCTCATAAGTTGACATACCCTAGGAGAATTTATGATTTCTTGGCCATTCTTCAGAGAATATGAATGATAACACAACAACCTTTCTTCCACTTGAAGAAAAATGGGCTGCATGGTCGAGTGGCCAAAAAGGTCTCATTACTTTGTTCCAGAAGTTTTGAGGCTTGTCTCTGTGCTGTTCGGCGTAATGTAAGCGGGACACTTTGTGACATTTGCGCAAAAATGGCTTTCTCCCGTCGACTCGACCATGCAGCCCATTTTTCTTCAAGTGCCTCCTTACTGTGCGTCTTGAAACAGCCACACCACAATTTTTTCAGAGAGTCCTGTATTTCAGCTGAAGTTATTTGTGGATTTTTCTTTGCATCTGGCAGTTGTGGCTGAAATCTTTGCTGGTCTACCTAAATCCCTCATTTTCCACTTCTTAATCAGCGTTTGAACACTGCTGATTGGCATTCTCAATTCATTGGCTATCTTTTTATACCCCTTTCCTGTTTTATGCAGTTCAATGACCTTTTCTCGCAGATCCTTTTACAATTCTTTTGCCTTCCCCATGACTCAGAACCCAGAAACATGTGTGCAGCACTAGATGAAAGATGCAATGGTCTGTCAGAAGCCCGGAAACTCACTGACCTTTTTATACACACACATTAATTACAAACAAACAGGTCACAGGTGAGGATTGGAACCTTGACTAGCCACTCAAACCTGTTTGTGTCAACTTTTGTGCATTTTTATCAGATCAAAGTCACTGGGGTATGTACATTTTTGATCAGGGTCATTTGGGTACTTTCTTTTGTCATTTTGATTTAAAAAGAGTAAACACAGTTGTTTGCCAATAAATAGCTTCACACAACCATTAAGCATGAGCGGAAGAAAGGTTTTTGTGTTATCATTCATATTCTCTGAAGAATGGCCAAGAAATCATAAATTCTCCCAGGGTATGTCAACTTATGAGCACGACTGTACTTGTGATAAAATGGACGGCCAGTTAACGTCTAAATGTCCTCCAATAAACAGTGATTTACCAAATATAAACATGGTAGGCTACAGGCTACTGGTGTCACCTCGGGGTCGCATGGTATCGCGGGCATCGTTTTCCCAGGATGCAGATGGAACTCGGGGGGCAAAGTGCAGGTAAGACAATGATTTAATGACCATAAATCGGTCAAAAGCCAAAAATCCAGGAAAATGCAAGCCGATAGCACGGAAGGAAATGGCTAACAGGAAGACTTGGCATTGAATCAGGAATCAAAGAGTATACCCACGTCACTTGTTGCATAGTGCAAATAATATAAAACAGGAATAAATAGCTCTCTGATTAGTGCCCGGGAGCAGGTGAGCGTCCCGAACACCGATCAGTAGCAGGGGAAAATAATCAGCACCCATGGCAACTAAAATACACACCCATGGGTGCTGAAAACAGAACTAAGGGGGTCAAACTAAAATAAAACACGATCCGGGCGACGGATAATGACAACTAGGGAGCGTGCAGCTACACAACAGCTAAGCACACAAGCTCGACATACGCAATAAGTGTCCTTAATTGAACAATATTGCACCAAACAGAACATTTGTCAATATAAACAAATATCAAATAGTGTCATATTACTTATACATACAAAGCCCCTTAGGCAGAGGCGTATTAGAAAGTATCCAGTAACAAACGTGTCTGCATCACTCAATCAACTTTGTCATGTGTTTACTTAAATGATTGATTGTGATCAAAGGAATCAATAAAGTACTATCTATCTATTAGGTGTCACGAAAAAAACAACAATTTCCACTCCACTTCAACTTAAAGACAGCATAATTCCAGTGCAAAAGGGTTAATAATGAATAGGTTTGGTGTTTTTCATGCCTACCATTGTTCTCTTGATCAAACCTTTATTAAAGTTTCACATGACAAAATTAGGTTGTCAAGGTCAATGAATGAATGACAGGGAGCTTCGTATGAAATATTCCAAGCCCCTTCCTGCTATGTCACTGATAAGAAAGATAATGACAAATGACCCTAAACACTGTCCGCCATGACGCACAGCTGGTCTTGTAAGGAAATTTACTGGTTTCGAAATATGTTCAATTATAGTTAAATGTGCACACACACACACACACACACACACACACACACACACACACACACACACACACACACACACACACACACACACACACACACACACACACACACACACACACACACACACACACATAAAAATATATTTTGAATTAGTTTTAATACAAAACATGCATCAAATGAATTTAAAGTTTGATCAAAAAATAATAAAAAATGTTTCACATAAATAATAATAATATAATATATTTGATATCAGCTCAAAATTGGTATCGTATTGAAAGTCAAACAGTTGTATCGGGACACCCTTAAATATAATATACAAAACCCAAAACCAGTGAAATTGGCACGTTGTGTAAATGTTAAATAAAAACAAAATACAATGATTTGCAAATCCTTTTCAACTTATATTCAATTGAATAGACTGCAAAGACAAGATATTTAACGTTCGAACTGGAAAACGTTGTTATTTTTTTGCAAATATTAGCTCATTTGGAACTTGATGCCTGCAACATGTCTCAAAAAAGCTGGCACAAGGGGCAAAAACGACTGAGAAAGTCATCAAACACTTATTAGGAACATCCCACAGGTGGACAGGCTAATTGGGAACAGGTGGGTGCCATGATTGGGTATAAAAGCAGCTTCCATGAAATGCTCAGTCATTCACAAACAAGGATGGGGCGAGGGTCACCACTTTGTCAACAAATGCGTGAGCAAATTGTCCAACAGTTTAAGAACAACATTTCTCAACCAGCTATTGCAAGGAATTTAGGGATTTCACCATATACGGTCCGTAATATCATCAAAATGTTCAGAGAATCTGGAGAAATCACTGCACGTAAGCAGCTAAGCCCGTGACCTTCAATCCTTCAGGCGGGACTGCATCAAAAAGTGACATCAGTGTGTAAAGGATATCACCACACAAGCTCAGAAACTTAAAAAAACCACTGTCAGTAAATACAGTTGGTCGCTACATCTGTAAGTACAAGCTAAAACTCTACTATGCAAAGCGAAAGCCATTTATCAACAACACCCAGAAACGCTGACGGCTTCGCTGGGCCCGAGCTCATCTAAGATGGACTGATACAAAGTGGAAAAGTGTTCTGTGGTCTGACGAGTCCACATTTCAAATTGTTTTTGGAAACTGTGGACGTCGTATGCCTCCGGACCGAAGAGGAAAAGAACCATCCGGATTGTTATAGGCGCAAAGTTGACAAGCCAGCATCTGTGATGGTATGGGGGTGTATTAGTGCCCAAGACATGGGTAACTTACACATCTGTGAAGGCGCCATTAATGCTGAAAGGTACATACAGGTTTTGGAGCAACATATGTTGCCATCCAAGCAACGTTATCATGGACGCCCCTGCTTATTTCAGCAAGACGATGCCAAATCTGTTACAACAGCGTGGCTTCGTAGTAAAAGAATGCGGGTACTAGACTGGCCTGCCTGTAGTCCAGACCTGTCTCCCATTGAAAATGTGTGGCGCATTATTAAGCCTAAACTACCACAACTGACTGTTGAACAACTTAAGCTGTACATCAAGCAAGAATGGGAAAGAATTCCACCTGAGAAGCTTAAAAAATGTGTCTCCTCTGTTCCCAAACCATTACTGAGTGTTGTTAAAAGGAAAGGCCATGTAACACAGTGGTAAAAATGCCCTTGTGACAACTTTTTTGCAACGTGTTGCTGCCATTAAATTCTAAGTTAATGATTATTTGCAAGAAAAAATAAAGTTTCTCAGTTGGAACATTAAATATATTGTCTTTGCAGTCCATTCAATTGAATAAAATTTGAAAAGGATTTGCAAATCATTGTATTCTGTTTTTATTTACCATTTACACAACGTGCCAACTTCACTGGTTTTGTACAATATCATATTATAATAAATAACTATAATAAAATACAATAATGTACAAAGTATTACAAACAAAAGACAAATAAAATGCAAAGCACTGACAAGTAAAAAAATAAAAAATAAACATAAGTGTAATCTATTGAAGGACACATTTGTAGTGTCTCTGTCCGACCACATGGTGGCACTGCAGCAGGTTTTGCAAACGGTGGTGTGCACGCAGACAAGAACGAGGCAGTGGTTAACAAAGTGACAAAATAACGATACAGAACCCAATAAGTCTAAAGTAGATCGATATTCTGCTTATTTTTATGTTCCTCCATAGTCAGAATTAATTCCCTGTGCAAAAACATTAACATGTTTCATCATCTAACTAGCACTCAATCCTGAGACACTTGAATGCAACACCAAATTTTCATGTTGTGATTGTGTTAGCGTCAATGCATAAAACATGAATAAAACATCACTCAATTGTCATTCAGCTAAACAAACAAATATAAAAATACATACAATAATAAGTATCTGCTTTACCATCTAAAAATATGAATCAAAATACAAATAATTCACATAGGAAATGCAATTGTACTTTAATGTGGTAATATCTGCTGTTGCTAGGCAGAGCTCGCCCTATTAAAAGAGTTAGGATACACAAGCCACGCCCACTCGGAAGTATGCCCTTGAAATTCCTTTAAAAAATAGCACTATCGCATTATAAAGACAAAATGGAACGAAAAGTCATTTAACTTGAAAAAAAAAAAGGTTGGTTCAGGAGCATCCGGCTTGGATTGAAAGTGCACTTCTGGCTTATGTCCACTAGAGGGCCCCCTAGAACAAAAAGTAGATTGAATGGAATGCGAGGGGGCCTAATTATTTGGAAGATTTACGAGATTTGTGTTTGTATTCTCGGCCTCCATACATAAAGCTATCATGTAGCCCGTAAAGCATGTCCTTGAAAATAAAAGTATGCCCGCCAAATAAAGCAGGGTTGCGCAACAGTATGAGGGGAGGTTGAGATGGAAGATGTGAAGGAGGCCGCGGAGGTGTGATGTCAAACACTTACAAAAAAAATAAAAACGAAAAAAACGCATTAAAAAATAATTGAAAGATACTTTCCCCCTTGATAACTACACTTCATCAACTCCTGCACATGTGAGCGCCCTCTTGTGGTGACAAATATACCTGAACACGGTCAGCTGACCACAGGTAGAAAGAAACTATTTTGTTGTACACCTGAGATGTGTTGCATCATCACAACTTTGACAGTGATGTCACTTAATGTTCTTCCAGAAGGAGTTAGGTGAGATACTTTTGTCAAAAAGAGCTATTTGTGTTTTATTTCATGAGTGACATTTCAACATTATTTTATTTTATTTTTAATTTATTTTTACAAAGCAAGTGTGGTCATGGTCTGTATGTTATATTGTGTTCATAACCATTTATCAATAAAAACAAGCATGATGAACACATGAATTGAACACTTATAAAAACACTCGTACCCACGTAGTGCCACTATCATAAAGTGTAGCGTCACTTTCATAAAGTGTAGTGTCACTATCATAGAGTGTAGTGTCACTATCATAGAGTGTAGTGTCACTACCATGAAGTTTAAATGTGGCTATCATAAAGTGTAGTGTCACTATCATAGAGTGTAGTGCCACTATCATAAAGTGTAGTGTCACTTTCATAAAGGGTAGTGTCAATATCATAGAGTGTAGTGTCACTATCCTGAAGTTTAATGTGGCTATCATAAAGTGTAGTGTCACTATCATGAAGTTTAAATGTGGCTATCATAAAGTGTAGTGTCACTATCATAGAGTGTAGTGCCACTATCATGAAGTGTAGCGTCACTTTCATAGAGTGTAGTGTCACTATCATGAAGTTTAATGTGGCTATCATAAAGTGTAGTGTCACTATCATAGAGTGTAGTGTCACTATCATGAAGTTTAACGTGGCTATCATAAAGTGTAGTGTCACTATCAGAGTTTAGTGTCACTATCATGAAGTTTAATGTGGCTATCATGAAGTGTAGTGTCACTATCATAAAGTGTAGCGTCACTTTCATAGAGTGTAGTGTCACTATCATGAAGTTTAATGTGGCTATCATAAAGTGTAGTGTCACTTTCATAGAGTGTAGTGTCACTATCATGAAGTTTAATGTGGCTATCATAAAGTGTAGTGTCACTATCATAGAGTGTAGTGTCACTATCATGAAATTTAAATGTGGCTATCATAAAGTGTAGTGTCACTATCATAGAGTGTAGTGCCACTATCATAAAGTGTAGCGTCACTTTCATAGAGTGTAGTGTCACTATCATGAAGTTTAATGTGGCTATCATAAAGTGTAGTGTCACTATCATAGAGTGTAGTGTCACTATCATGAAGTTTAATGTGGCTATCATAAAGTGTAGTGTCACTATCAGAGTTTAGTGTCACTATCATGAAGTTTAATGTGGCTATCATGAAGTGTAGTGTCACTATCATAAAGTGTAGCGTCACTTTCATAGAGTGTAGTGTCACTATCATGAAGTTTAATGTGGCTATCATAAAGTGTAGTGTCACTTTCATAGAGTGTAGTGTCACTATCATGAAGTTTAATGTGGCTATCATAAAGTGTAGTGTCACTATCATAGTTTAGTGTCACTATCATGAAGTTTAATGTGGCTATCATGAAGTGTAGTGCCACTATCATAAAGTGTAGCGCCACTTTCATAAAGTGTAGTGTCATTATCATGAAGTTTAATGTGGATGTCATAAAGTGTAGTGTCACTATCATGAAGTTTGATGTGGCTATCATAAAGTGTAGTGTCACTATCATAAAGTGTGGTGCCACCGTCATAAAGTGTGGTGTTACTATCATTAAGTGTAATGTGACTATCATGAAGTTGAATGCGGCTATCATAAAGTGTAGTGTCACTATCAAAGTGTGGTGCCACCGTCATAAAGTGTGGTGTTACTATCATTAAGTGTAGTGTTGCTATCATAGAGTGTAGTGTCGCTGTCACGAAGTTTAATGTGGCTATCATAAAGTGTAGTGTCACTATTATAAAGTGTGATGTCACTGTCGAAGTGTGGTGTTACTATCATTAAGCGTAGTGTTGCTATCATAGAGTGTAATGTGACTATCATGAAGTTTAATGTGGCTATCATAAAGTGTAGTGTCACTATCATAGAGTGTAGTGTCAGTATCATGAAGTTTAATGTGGCTATCATAAAGTGTAGTGTCACTATCATAGAGTGTAGTGTCAGTATCATAAAGTTTAATGTGGCTATCATAAAGTGTAGTGTCACTATCATTAAGTGTAGTGTCATTATCATAAAGTGGGGTGTCAATATCATAAAGTGTGGTGTCATGTCATGAAGTCTAGTGTCACTATTATTAAGTCTAGTGTCACTATTATTAAGTGTAGTGTGACTATCATAAAGTGCTGTGTCAATATCATAAAGTGTAGTGTCACTATTATCAAGTGTGGTGTCACTATCATAAATTGTGGTGTCACTATCATTAGGTGCAGTGTGACTATCATAAAGTGTTGTGTCACTGTCATAAAGTGTACTGTCACTATCACAGTGGGGTGTCACTATCATAAAGTGTGGTGTCACTATCATTAAGTGTAGTGTCAACGTCATAAATTGTGGTGTCAATGTCCTAAAGTGTGGTGTCACTATCATTAAGTGTAGTGTCACTATTATAAAGTGAGGTGCCAATGTCATAAAGTGTTGTTTCACTGTCATAAAGTGTAGTGTCACTATTATAAAGTGTGGTGTCAACGTCATAAAGTGGGGTGTCACTATCATTAGGTGCAGTGTTACTATAATAAAGTGTTGTGTCACTGTCATAAAGTGTAGTGTCACTATTATAAAGTGTGGTGTCAACGTCATAAAGTGTGGTGTCACTATCATTAGGTGCAGTGTTACTATTATAAAGTGTGGTGTCAACATCATAAAGTGTTGTCTCACTGTCATAAAGTGTAGTGTCACTGGCTAAACTAAAGTAAAGTGTAGTGCCATTATAATAAAGTGTAGTTTCACTATTATAAAGTGTAGTGTCACTATTATAAAGTGTGGTGTCAACGTCATAAAGTGTGGTGTCACTATCATTAGGTGCAGTGTTACTATTATAAAGTGTGGTGTCAACGTCATAAAGTGTAGTGTCACTATTATAAAGTGTGGTGTCAACGTCATAAAGTGTGGTGTCACTATCATTAGGTGCAGTGTTACTATTATAAAGTGTGGTGTCAACATCATAAAGTGTTGTGTCACTGTCATAAAGTGTAGTGTCACTGGCTAAACTAAAGTAAAGTGTAGTGCCATTATCATAAAGTGTAGTTTCACTATCATAAAGTGTAGTGTCACTATTATAAAGTGCAGTCTCACTATTTAGGGCTACGTTCACACTGCAGGGTCAGATATTTAATTAAAATGTTTTATCAAAACAGATTTCTTTAGTGGCCGTTTACATTACAAACATTTTTTTATTTCTAACATGAATGCAACCTGTGAGGTAGCAATATGAGTAATTTAGCATGTACCTTACAGCCATGATAGTTAGCACGTACCTTATAGCCATGATAGTTAGCACGTACCTTACAGCCATGATAGTTAGCACGTACCTTATAGCCATGATAGTTAGCACGTACCTTATAGCCATGATAGTTAGCACGTACCTTATAGCCATGATAGTTAGCACGTACCTTACATCCATGATAGTTAGCACGTACCTTACACCCATGATAGTTAGCACGTACCTTATAGCCATGATAGTTAGCACGTACCTTATAGCTATGATAGTTAGCACGTACCTTATAGCCATGATAGTTAGCACGTACCTTATAGCCATGATAGTTAGCACGTACCTTATAGCCATGATAGTTAGCACGTACCTTATAGCCATGATAGTTAGCACGTACCTTATAGCCATGATAGTTAGCAAGTACCTTATAGCCATGATAGCCACGTGCAGCCTCCACTTCGGGACAGAAACAATCTTCAAATTTCCTCAATTGCTCCTGTTTTTCAAGAAAAGATGTCACTGCGGTAAAAAGTCACATTTAGAATTCGATTGCCAACAACTAAGCGGATGATGGTAGCTAGCTGCCGCCAGGCTAAAGCAGAATGACAGCCTAACAAAGCTGATAATCAAAGCTTGATTAGGTTCGATGTTGTCATTCCATGGAATGTGTTTCTATTTTCCAGACTATTCCACGCTAATAAAAATACGGGACAGGTTATTTTCAAAAGGGACAGGTTGGCAATCCCAGATGAGCCACATACAGCACATGTTACTGATTAGCATTAGCGATTTTACATGGCGATTTCAACATTTTTGGTAATGAAAACTACAACTAAGATGCACGTTACAATCAAACAGCTGGTGTGTAATAATAATAATAGATGTTATTTGTAAAAAGCACTTTATATTGAGTAACAAATCCCAAAGTGCTAGTGTATTAAAAAACAAATAAATAAATAAAATAAAATAAAATAAAATAAAATAAATAAATAAATACAAAAAAAGATAAAGAAATAAATACAAATAAAAACTAGTACAGCCAAATAGTATGGAGGCCCTAAAGGGACATGGGGGAATTAAAAAAAAAAAAATTTTTAGAATTTTTTTTTTTTTTTTAGACATGTATCTCAAGAAAAACTTGTTATAAAGTTATTAAAACATTTTTTAAAAATCTAATAATTGTTTAATTTTTTTTAGACATGTATCTCGTGCGCACGAGATACATGTCTAAAAAAAAATATATATATATATTTTTTATAACTTTATAAAAAGTTTCTCGTGCGCATGACAAACTTTCTGGTGCGCACGAGATACATGTCAAAAAAAAAAATATATATATATTTTTTAATTTTTTAAATAACTTTATAAAAAGTTTTTCTTGTGAGATACAAAAAAATTATATATATATATATTTTTTTAGACATGTATCTCGTGTGCACGAGATACATGTCTAAAAAAAAAATAAAAAATTATAATTTTTTTTTAGACATGTATCTTGTGCGCACGAGAAAGTTTCTCGTGTGCACGAGATACAGGTCTAAAAAAAAATATATATATATTTTTTTTAATTTTTTTAATAACTTTATAAAAAGTTTTTCTTGTGAGATACAAAAAAATTATATATATATATATTTTTTTAGACATGTATCTCGTGCGCACGAGATACATGTCTAAAAAAAAAAAAAAAAATTATAATTTTTTTTTTAGACATGTATCTTGTGCACATGAGAACGTTTCTCGTGTGCACGAGATACAGGTCTAAAAAAAAAAAAAAATTAATAAAAAAAAAATAATAAATAAATAAATTCCCAATGTGCCTTTAGGGGCTTCGTAAAATAGCTAGAACTAGTATGCATATATCTAAAAAAAGGCTTTTTTTTTAAAAAAAGAAAAGAAGGGCTTTTAAGCATTTTAAAAAGCATCCACAGTCTGTGGTGCCCTATGGTGGTCAGGGAGAGCGTTCCACAGATGGAGCAGAAAGCCCGGTCTCCCATTGTTTGTCCTCGGAGGTTAGCCTGTCCGGAGCGGAGGTGTCGTGTGGAGGATTTGGGGGTGAGTAGTTCTTTGAGGTAGAGGGGGGGATTTCCATGGTGGCACTGGTGGGTTAGTAGGGAGACTTTGAATTCAATCCTGAGTGGAACAGGAAGCCAGTGAAGGGATTCGAGAGTTGGTGTGATATGGTCGTATTTCCACACTCTCATCAGGATCCTAGCAGCACTATTCTGTATGTACTGCAGCTTCTGGATGTTCTTGCTGGGGATCCCGACAAGAAGTGCGTTGCAGTAATAAACAATACTTACAGTGTTAACACTTTGCAGGACCAGGCGGGCACATTGAACCTAATGGCAAAGACTACTTCCTGACCGCAGCAACAAACCTAGGACAAACTGAAGAAACGAGACTCAGGCCTGTACGCAAACAAGATATAACAACTGAACACCACAGTAGGGGCGGTATAGCTCAGTTGGTAGAGTGGCCGTGCCGGCAACTTGAGGGTTCCAGGTTCGATCCCCGCTTCCGCCATCCTAGTCACTGCCGTTGTGTCCTTGGGCAAGACACTTTACCCACCTGCTCCCAGTGCCACCCACACTGGTTTAAATGTAACTTAGATATTGGGTTTCACTATGTAAAAGCGCTTTGAGTCACTAGAGAAAAGCGCTATATAAATATAATTTCAATTCACTTCAGTTATTATCACCTCGGTGTTGATTTTTTTTCCCCCCATGATAGCGACGCTGTAGTGGCTGCTGGTTGCAGGAGCTCTGGTGTCTCCTTTTGTATTCTTGATCTTTCTCTTTGGTTGTCATGGCCCTGCTTGCACCAGAGACCAGCACCAGAGACCAGCACCGGAGTCCGCGTGGAGGGACCGGGGCCGCGTAGCTGGCGCCGAAGGTCGGGATGAACAAGCTTATCTGAGCCTTGGCTGAGACGCTTCGGTCTCCTTGGACGGGTTTTTGCTCATCCGTGCGGACTGGTCGTCGGCCGAGAGCTAGTGGGCAGCCTAGGACGGAGTCGGCTCTCTTGGTTGCTTTGTTGGGTCTGCTCCTGTCTCTGTCTGTATATGCTTATACGGTAAAAAATAGAAATGACTGGAAACGCTGGTGTGTCCACAGCATGGCTGCAAACACATAATAAAATGCTTTATGGACTAAAAATCGGGTTTATAAGCTAAAAACTAGAGATGTCCGATAATGGCTTTTTTTTGCCGATATCCGATATTGTCCAACTCTTAATTACAGATTCCGATATCAACCGATATCGATATATATAGTCGTGGAATTAACACATTATTATTAGGGATGTCTGATAATGGCTTTTTTGCCGATACCCGGATATTGTCCAACTCTTAATTACCGATACCAATATCGACAGATACCGATATATACAGTCGTGGAATTAACACATTATTATGCCTAATTTGGACAACCAGGTATGGTGAAGATAAGGTCCTTTTTAAAAAAAAATAATACAATAAGACAAATAAATTAAAAACATTTTCTTGAATAAAAAAGAAAGTAAAACAATATAAAAACAGTTACATAGAAACTAGTAATGAATGAAAATGAGTAAAATTAACTGTTAAAGTGGACCAGCAGCACGCACAATCATGTGTGCTTACGGACTGTATCCCTTGCAGACTGTATGGATATATATTGATGTATAATGTAGGAACCAGAATATTAATAACAGAAAGAAACAACCCTTTTGTGTGAATGAGTGTGAATGGGGGAGGGAGGTTTTTTGGGTTGGTGCACTAATTGTAAGTGTATCTTGTGTTTTTTATGTTGATTTAATAAAAAAAAAAAAAACAAAAAAAAAAAAAACGATACGATAATAAAAAAAACGATACCGATAATTTCCGATATTACATTTTAAAGCATTTATCGGCTGGTAATATCCGACATCTCTAATTATTATGCCTAATTTTGTTGTGATGCCCCGCTGGATGCATTAAACAATGTAACAAGGTTTTCCAAAATAAATCAACTCAAGTTATGGAAAAAAAAATGCCAACATGGCACTGCCATATTTATTATTGAAGTCACAAAGTGCATTATTTTTTTTAACATGCCTCAAAACAGCAGCTTGGAATTTGGGACATGCTCTCCCTGAGAGAGCATGAGGAGGTTGCGGTGGGCGGATTAGGGAAGGGGGTATATTGTAGCGTCCCGGAAGAGTTAGTGCTGCAAGGGGTTCCGGGTATTTGTTCTGTTGTGTTACGGTGCGGATGTTCTCCCGAAATGTGTTTGTCATTCTTGTTTGGTGTGGGTTCACAGTGTGGCGCATATTTGTAACAGTGTTAAAGTTGTTTACACGGTCACCCTCAGTGTGACCTGTATGGCTGTTGACCAAATATGCCTTGCATTCACTTGTGTGTGTGAAAAGCCGTAGATATTATGTGATTGGGCCGGCACGCAAAGGCAGTGCCTTTAAGGTTTATTGGCGCTCTGTACTTCTCCCTACGTCCGTGTACACAGCGGCGTCTTAAAAAGTCATTAATTTTACTTTTTGAAAACGATACCGATAATTTCCGATATTACATTTTAAAGCATTTATCGGACATCTCTACTAAAAAGTCTCCAGTGACAGCATGAAGTTATCAGTGGTGTTAATGGAGAGCAGTGGGGTTCAGCTTGTGGTTGGAGATGAGAGTGGGAGGTCCACAGGAGGGAGGCTCCTTACACCACCTCATCTGCCTCCACTTAAAAAGAAAGCGACAGCATCTCAACATTTCCAAAAAGCCGCAACCACAAAAAGAGAAATGAAAAACCTGCCGCCATCCAGCTTCTCTCTCTCTCTCCCACTCGCGCTGCTGACTCAGCACGTCTTTGTTACCGGGTGAGGAGGAGTAGAGTAATGCAAAGTGAAGTGGGCGGGGTCAAGGATGAAAGCGGAGCAAAGAGAAGCCTTCAAAGCGGGTCAAGTGCAGAGCGTCCATTTCAGCGTGTCATATTTGTGTGGTTAAGCCTCCTTCAAAACTCGTAAATGTTCAGGAAAAACACGCAAGTCGCGGTCGTCGGAGGCTACATCATCAGAGATTTTGAGAAAAACACATTTGTCTGCATTGTATTTGATATTTACAGAAAAGCATATGCGCTAGGTCAATTGAAAACTTATTGGCACAGACGTCATTTCAGATAGTTGACCGCCAAAATGATGTTTACAAAAAAAGCATCAGATTGATTGAAGTTAAGCGTGCTGGAAACTGTGCAAGAGTACAGACCAGAGGTTTCTCCTCAAAAATAGAATTCCGTCTCCGTTTGATTCTTTGCTTCTTGTCCTGTTTAATAGATGTCATCAGTGTTTGAACCTGACAATTACTCACTCCAGACTTTATGAGAGGCAACAAACATAATAAAACATCACTTACTGTACAAGGTCTGCTCTCATTAGGATGCCGACTGCTGGGTTGTTCATATATTCCCATTTAGATGAAGAATGTCTGCTAATCCTCGCGAGGAAAAACGGGGTGGGGCGGGTACCAAGCGTCTTTTCCTGTCGTTTTTGCCATTTTCAAGCCCTAAATGGCTGTCAAAGTGTACCGACTTGTCGGAATACCTACTCAGATGTCTCATGTCCAGGTGAGATGCATGATTTATGTTATATCTACAATAAACTTACAGGGAGCAGGGAAGCGAGGAAGCAGCAGACCACTCGATGATGTAAACAGGGAGACACGGTGTCAATCAAAGTTGACTTATGTGGGCCTTAATCACAAATGTCTCAAAAGGGCTGCACAGTCCACAACGACATCCTTGGCTCAGATCCCACATCAGGGCAAGAAAAAACTAAAATCTATTGGGAACAGTGAGAAACCATAGATAGGGACCCATCTATAACTGGATACAGTTAATAATAAGTTAAAGTTAAGTTAAAGTACCAATGATTGTCACACACACACTAGGTGTAATGAAATGTGTCCTCTGCATTTAACCCATCCCCTTGTTCACCCCCTGGGAGGTGAGGGGAGCAGTGGGCAGCAGCGGTGGCCGTGCTCGGGAATCATTTTTGGTGATTTAACCCCCAATTCTAAACCCTTAATGCTGAGTGCCAAGCAGGGAGATAATGGGTCCCATTTTTACAGTCTTTGGTATGACTCGGCCGGGGTTTGAACCATACTTGCCAACCCTCCCAAATTTTCCGGGAGACTCCCGAATTTCAGTGCCTCCCCCGGGACAACCATTCTCCCGATTTCCAGCATGACAACAATATTGGGGGCGTGCCTTAAAGGCACTGCCTTTAGCGTCCTCTCTCACCTGAAAAGGAGACTATTATATACAGTATGTCTCCGTTATCCATAGGTTTATCTATAACCCATAAAGTAGGCAGGCACGGAGCTATTTTTTAGCGTGTGTTTATTCCAGCCGGCACGTTAATACACTGACACACAACATCCGGATTCCCATCATGCATTGCTTCGAAACTACGGCAAGTAGTAATGTCCAAAAACATAACAGAGACGAAGCAGAAGAACAAATGAGCCATGTCTCATGGCCCGAGACAAAGATGAAAAAAAACAAATACATTTGGTTTGTTGAAGACTGAATGGTCTCTGATGCTTACAAAAACACCTACGTTTTGTACGTTGAAGACTGGATGGTTTTCAGTTATGGCAAAAATACACACATTCGGTTCGTTGAAGACTGAATCATGTTGCATGCCGACAAAAACACATACGTGAACGTTCAGTTTGTTGAAGACTGAACCGTGTTCAGTTCCTACGACACACAAAATATTTGTTTGTTGAAGACTGAATCGACTTTGATGTCTAGAAAAACACATACATTTGGTTTGTCGAAGACTGACTCGTGTTCAGTGTCCACAAAATAATGTATGTTTGGTTTGTTGAACACTAAATCTTCTTCCGTGCCTACAAAAACACATTTTTCTTTAGGTTAATCAAAGAATGAATCGTCTTCCATGCCTACAAATATGGTTTTTTTAGGTTAATTGAAGACTGAATCGAATACAAAAACATATGTTTGGTTCATTAAAGACAGGGTCGTCTTTGTTGCGGTTTGTTGAAGACTAAATCGTCTCTGATGCCTACAAAACCAATTTTTTTTTAGGTTAATTGAAGACTGAATCGTCTTCAGTGCCTACAAAAACATGTTTTTTAGGTTTTTTTGAAGAGTGAATTGTCCTTAGTGCCTACAAAAACAAATTTTTTAGGTTCATTGAAGAGTGAACCGTCTTCAGTGCCTATTAAAAAACATGTTTTAGGTTCATTGAAGACTGATTAGTCCTCAGTGCTTTCAAAAGTATGTAGGCTCCGTTCGTTTCACTGAAGACTGAATCGTCTCCGATGTCTACAAAAGCACGTAGTGTACGTTCAGTTTGTCAAAGACTGAATCATGTTCAGTGCCTACAAAAACTTGCTTGTTTTGTTTGCTGAAGACTGAATTGTCTTTGCTGGCTAAAAAAATAAATACATTTGGTTTGTTGAAGACTGAATGGTCTCTGATGCCTACAAAAACACGTACGTTTTGTACGTTGAAGACTGGATGGTTTTCAGTTATGGCAAAAATACACACGTTCGGTTTGTTAAAGACTGAATTGTGTTCTGTGCCGACAAAAACACATACGTGTATGTTCAGTTTGTTGAAGACTGAACCGTGCTCAGTTCCTACGACACACAAAATATTTGTTTGTTGAAGACTGAATCGACTTTGATGTCTAGAAAAACACATACATTTGGTTTGTCGAAGACTGACTCGTGTTCAGTGTCCACAAAATAATGTATGTTTGGTTTGTTGAACACTAAATCTTCTTCTGTGCCTACAAAAACAAATTTTTCTTTAGGTTAATCAAAGACTGAATCGTCTTCCATGCCTACAAATATGTTTTTTTTAGGTTAATTGAAGACTGAATCGAATACAAAAACATATGTTTGGTTCATTAAAGACTGGGTCGTCTTTGTTGCGGTTTGTTGAAGACTAAATCGTCTCTGATGCCTACAAAAACACTTTTTTTTAGGTTAATTGAAGACTGAATCGTCTTCAGTGCCTACAAAAACAAGTTTTTTAGGTTTTTTTGAAGAGTGAATAGTCCTTAGTGCCTACAAAAACAATTTTTTTAGGTTCATTGAAGAGTGAACCGTCTTCAGTGCCTATTAAAAAACATGTTTTAGGTTCATTGAAGACTGATTAGTCCTCAGTGCTTTCAAAAGTATGTAGGCTCCGTTCGTTTCACTGAAGACTGAATCGTCTCCGATGTCTACAAAAGCACGTAGTGTACGTTCAGTTTGTCAAAGACTGAATCATGTTCAGTGCCTACAAAAACTTGCTTGTTTTGTTTGCTGAAGACTGAATCGTTTTTGCTGGCTAAAAAAATAAATACATTTGGTTTGTTGAAGACTGAATGGTCTCTGATGCCTACAAAAACACGTACGTTTTGTACGTTGAAGACTGGATGGTTTTCAGTTATGGCAAAAATACACACGTTCGGTTTGTTAAAGACTGAATTGTGTTCTGTGCCGACAAAAACACATACGTGTATGTTCAGTTTGTTGAAGACTGAACTGTGCTCAGTTCCTACGACACACAAAATATTTGTTTGTTGAAGACTGAATCAACTTTGATGTCTAGAAAAACACATACATTTGGTTTGTCGAAGACTGACTCGTGTTCAGTGTCAAATAAATAATGTATGTTTGTTTTGTTGAACACTAAATCTTCTTCTGTGCCTACAAAAACACATTTTTCTTTAGGTTAATCAAAGACTGAATCGTCTTCAGTGCCTACAAAAATGTTTTGTTTTTTTTAGGTTAATTGAAGACCGAATGGACTCCGATGCCTACAAAAACATGTTTTGTTCATTAAAGACTAAGTTGTCTCTGGTGCCTAAAAAAAACGCATGTTTGGTTTGTTGAAGACTAAATCGTCTCTGATGCCTACAAAACCAATTTTTTTTTAGGTTAATTGAAGACTGAATCGTCTTCAGTGCCTACAAAAACCATTTTTTTACGTTCATTAAAGAGTGAATTGTCCTTAATGCCTACAAAAACAATTTTTTTTAGGTTAATTGAAAACTAAATCGTCTTCAGTGCCTACAAAAAAACATGTTTTAGGTTAATTGAAGACTGAATGGACTCCGATGCCTACAAAAACACGTTTTGTTCCTTAAAGACTGAGTTGTCTTTGTTGCCTAAAAAAATATTATGTTTGGTTTGATGAAGATCTCAGATTCTTACAAAAACCCGTTTTTTTAGGTTAATTGAAAACTGACTTGTCTTCAGTGCCTCTAAAACCACATTTCTGAGGTTTATTGAAGAGTGAATTGTACTTAGTGCCTACAAAAACACATTGTTTAGGTTAATTGAAAACTAAATGGTCTTTAGTGCCTACAAAAACATTTTTTTTTAGGTTAATTGAAGACTGAATCGACTTCAATGCCTACAAAAACACATGTTTTGTTCCATTAAGACTGAGTTGTCTTTGTTGCCTAAAAGAATGTATGTTTGGTTTGTTGAAGACTAAGTCTCTGATGCTTACAAAAAACAGTTTTTTTTAGGTTAATTGAAGACTGAATTGTCTTCAGTGCCTACAAAAACAAATTTTTTAGGTTAATTGAAGTGAATTGTCCTTATTGCCGACAAAAACACATTTTTTAGGTTACTTGAGAACTAAATCGTCTTCAATACCTACAAAAAAAACATTTTTCAAAAGTATGTATGCTCCGTTCGTTTCACTGAAGACTGAATCGTCTCCGATGTCTACAAAAGCACGTAGTGTACGTTCAGTTTGTCCAAGACTGAATCATGTTCAATGCCTTCAAAAACTTGTTTTGTTTGCTGAAGACTGAATCGTCTTTGCTGGCTAAAAAAACAAATACATTTGGTTTGTTGAAGACTGAATAGTCTCTGATGCCTACAAAAACACATTTTTTAAAGACTAATTGAAGACTGAATTGTCTTCAGTGCCTACAAAAACACATTTTATAGGTTCATTAAAGACTGAATAGTCCTCAGTGCTCAAAAATATGTAGGCTTTGGGTGCCTACAAAAACACGTATGTTTTGTTTTTTGAAGACAATCTACAAAAACACAATGTACTGGACGTTAGATCTATTGAAGACTAAATCCTATTTTTGTGTTTACATACTGTAAACCTAGGTTTGACACAAATGACTACACTCAGTTTGTTCATGATGAAACTGTCATCAGTTATGATGAAATCCCATACAACAGGAGTGTTCTAGACTCCACATTGTTCGTAGGTGTGACTGTGAATTGTCCTCTCCGGTCCTATGCCTCGACTCAAACACCTAAAAGCGTGTCAAGTTACGACTTGGCGGCCAAAGAAAACATTTTAAAACCAAATGTCATCCGAGTAGGTGGTCTGTCCGTGTACCTTTGGTCTCACAAAAACAACAGGAAAAACAAGCCTAATGGAGCCCACCACCGTCCACGAGTGCAGTGTCAGCGTAACCTCATTCCCCGGCCGACGCTTGTTGAGTTAAGAGCTTTTCCTGGTTTGCTTCCATGCAATATGAAAGTTTTTTTTTTTTTTTTTTACAGCACAGCTTTTATTATGGCGGCAATGTTGCTCATTTGTGCCCAGTTAAAAGCGTAATTTGAAATAATGGAAGAGGGGAAAGAAAGGTATTTTGCTGAACAATTGTGCAAACTTTGTGTCCATTATCATTCATATCATTAAAAAGTACCACAACAATTATCATTGAATCAAACATGAAATTGTTCTCTTTTTCACTTTAGAGGTTTTTTGGGGAATTTTGTCTACCATTTACAGTCCCTATGTAAGACAAGAGCACGTCTTTCTTTTGTTATGCATTTTAAAGGCCTACTGAAATGAATTTTTTAAATTTAAACGGGGATAGCAGATCTATTCTATGTGTCATACTTGATCATTTCGCGATATTGCCATATTTTTGCTGAAAGGATTTAGTATAGAACAACAACGATAAAGATCGCAACTTTTGGTATCTGATAAAAAAAAGGCTTGCCCCTACCGGAAGTAGCGTGACGTAGTCAGTTGAACATATACGCAAAGTTCCCTATTGTTTACAATGATGGCCGCATGAAGTAAGAGAGATTCGGACCGAGAAAGCGACGATTTCCCCATTAATTTGAGCGAGGATGAAGAAAGATTTGTGGATGAGTAAAGTGCAAGTGAAGGACTAGTGGGGAGTTGAAGCTATTCAGATAGGGAAGATGCTGTGAGAGCCGGGGGTGACCTGATATTCAGCTGGGAATGACTACAACAGTAAATAAACACAAGACATATATATACTCTATTAGCCACAACACAACCAGGCTTATATTTAATATGCCACAAATTAATCCCACATAAAAACACCTAGGTGTTTGTCATGCTAGCTCCTAGCTACTAGCTCGAGCGGGTAATATGGACGGGATCCCGTATATATAACGAGCCAATACAATTCAAACACCTGCACAACACACACTCACTCACTCAGCCCAAAGAACCGTTCACCTAACCCAAGGTTCATAAAGCTTATATATTTAACCAAAGTTACGTACATGACACGCACGTACGGGCAAGCAATCAAATGTTTGGAAGCGCGCGGGTGGGACCTGATATTCAGCTGGGAATGACTACAACAGTAAATAAACACAAAACATATATATACTCTATTAGCCACAACACAACCAGGCTTATATTTAATATGCCACAAATGAATCCCGCATAACAAACACCTAGGTGTTTGTTATGCTAGCTCCTAGCTCCTAGCTACTAGCTCGAGCTAGTTATAGCAAGCGATCAAATGTTTGGAAGCGTACTCACGGTATCGCGTCTGCGTCTGTTAACGAAGTCAAAGTCCTCCTGGTAAGAGTCTCTGTTGTCCGAGTTCTTCGATCTTGACTGCATCTTTCGGGAATGTAGACAATGAAACACCGACTGTGTTGTGTTGCTGACTTCCCTCGCAAAATACTCCGCTTCGCACTGACTTTCTTCTTTGCTTGCTCAGCTTCTTTCTCCATAATGCAATGAACATAATTGCAACAGATTCACCAACACAGATGTCCAGAATACAACCAGAATGAGATGAAAACAGCTATTTTGTATTGGATTCAATGGAGTCCGAATACTTGCGTTTCAACGACTGACGTCACGCGCATACGTCATCCTCAAAGGCGTTTTGAACCGGAAGTTCCCCGGGAAATTTAAAATTGCACTTTATAAGTTAACCCGGCCGTATTGGCATGTGCTGCAATGTTAAGATTTCATCATTGATATATAAACTATCAGACTGTGTGGTTGGTAGTAGTGGGTTTCAGTAGGCCTTTAAGTAGTAAAATAAAACATAAACAGGGTGGCTAACAATGCAGCTAAGGAGAGTACTCTATTGCGCCCATAAAGCCCTCTAAAAAAAAAAAAATTTTCAAAAACCGCCAACAATATTCCATTTACATGTTGTGACCTAATATTAACCAAGTATTAGTGATATTGTTATTACAAGCGCTGACTCGCTTCTTTTGACATACAGTCGTGGTCAAAAGTTTACATACACTTGTAAAGAACATAATGTCATGGCTGTCTTGAGTTTCCAATCATTTCTACAACTCTTATATTTTTGTGATAGAGTGATGGGAGCACATACTTGTTGGTCACAAAAAAACATTCATGAAGTTTGGTTCTTTTATGAATGTATTATGGGTCTACTGAAAATGTGCTGGGTCAAAAGTATACATACAGCAATGTTAATATTTGCTTACATGTCCCTTGGCAAGTTTCACTGCAATAAGGCGCTTTTGGTAGCCATCCACAAGCTTCTGCTTGAATTGTTGACCACTCCTCTTGACAAAATTGGTGCAGTTCAGCTAAATTTGTTGGTTTTCTGACATGGACTTGTTTCTTCAGCATTGTCCACATGTTTATGTCAGGACTTTGGGAAAGGCCATTCTTTAAAACCTTAATCCTAGCCTGATTGTAGCCCCAAATCCTCCACACGACACCTCCGCTCCGGACAGGCTGACCTCCTCCAACCTCCGAGGACAAAGCTACGAACAATGGGAGACCGGGCGTTCTGCTCCGCCGCTCCCAGTCTGTGGAACGCTCTCCCTGACCACCTGAGGGCACCACAGACTGTGGATGCTTTAAAAAAGGCTTAAAAACCTTTTTTTTTTTTTAAAAAAGCATTTTTTTTAGATATATGCATACTAGTTCTAGCTATTTGGCTGTTCTAGTTTTTATTTTTAATTATCTTTTTATTTTTTTAATACACTGTAGCACTTTGAGGTTGTTTACTCAATGTAAAGTGCTTTTTACAAATAAAATCTATTATTATTATTATTTAGCCATTCCTTTACCACTTTTGACACATGTTTGGGGTCATTGTCCTGTTGGAACACCCAACCTCCAAACTGATGATTTTACACTACCGTTCAAAAGTTTAGGGTCACATTGAAATGTCCTTATTTTTGAAGGAAAAGCACTGTACTTTTCAATGAAGATAACTTTAAAATAGTCTTAACTTTAAATAAATACACTTTATACATTGCTAATGTGGTAAATGATTATTCTAGCTGCAAATGTCTGGTTTTTGGTGCAATATCTACATAGGTGTACATAGGCCCATTTCCAGCAACTATCACTCCAGTGTTCTAATGGTACAATGTGTTTGCTCATTGGCTCAGAAGGCTAATTGATGATTAGAAAACCCTTGTGCAATCATGTTCACACATCTGAAAACAGTTTAGCTCGTTACAGAAGGTACACAAATGACCTTCCTTTGAGCAGATTGAGTTTCTGGAGCATCACATTTGTGGGGTCAATTAAACGCTCAAAATGGCCAGAAAAAGCGAACTTTCATCTGAAACTCGAGTCTATTCTTGTTCTTAGAAATGAAGGCTATTCCTCAAAATTGCTTGGGTGACCCCAAACTTTTGAACGGTAGTGTAGGTTGTCCTGAAGAATTTGGAGGTAAATCCTCCTTTTTTCATTGTCCCATTTACTCTCTGTAAAGCACCAGTTCCATTGGCAGCAAAACAGGCCCGGAGCATAATACTACCACCACCATGCTTGACGGTGGGCATGGTGTTCCTGGGATTAAAGGCCTGACCTTTTCTCCTCCAAACATATTGCTGGGTATTGTGGCCAAACAGCTCCATTTTTACTGTATGTATACTTTTGACCCATTTGGTCACATTTTCAGTAGACTCATAATAAATTCATAAAAGAACCAAACTTCATGAATGTTTTTTGTGACCAACAAATGTGCTCTAATCACTATCACAAAAAAATAAGAGTTGTAGAAAGCATTGGAAACTCAAGACAGCCATGACATTATGTTCTTTACAAGTGTATGTAAATTTTTGACCACGACTGTATTTAGCTGGTGAACCGCTGCATTGCCTCTGAGTTGGTGAAAGGATTATAACCATGCATCTCACCTGGATAGTAGAAGGTTGTGGCTGTAAACAGAGAAGTTGGTCAACTTTGACATCCACCTTAAGACGGAGATGGCGAGAAAGACACAATGGCACTCATTGAAGGCGGACGCCTTCCCTTCTCCTCTCCTGCTTGCTTCTTTGCCTTGTCCTAACTTTCTTGTCGTCACATTTTGCACTGCTCTCCCCTAAAAAGGACAGTGCAGGGAAGACGCGACAAACCCCTTCTTGTAAGTCTTGAGTTGTACGTCGTAAAATGTGTCCAAAAAGTTGGGACACACTTTCTCCTCATTCAATGTGTTTTCTTAAATTTCATGACTATTTACATTGTAGATTGTCACTGAAGGCATCAAAACTATAAATGAACACGTGGAGTTATGTACTTAACAAAAAAAGGTGAAATAACTGAAAACATGTTTTATATTTGTCAGGTTCAAACACCGATGACATCTATTAGACAAGAAGCAAGGAACCATGCAGAGACAGAGTTCAATTTAGCTCATGAGGAGAACGCATGGCGCTGCACACTTAGTCAGTCTCGCCCTACGCTCTAATGTAAAGCTCCCGCGTCCCTCTATTTATTCAAGAGTTCCACAGTCAACATCACTGAGGCCGCCTCTAAAAGGAGTGGTCACACATATCATGCAAAGCAGCTCCAGTATGCACAATACGTGACGGAATGTGCTGGGGGCCTTGTGATTTCACCTTGTCTCTGCTTCGTCTGCGTGCGGTCGTCTTATCTTCGTTGAGGTCCTTGAAGTCCTTGGCTGTTAACGGGCTAAAACAAAGAGAACATCTGCGGCTGAGGCCACCCCTCAGACAAGAAGTTTTGTCCTTGCACAGATAGAAAAAGTACAGCTTGAGCACAATGGCTAATAACTATAGCAACGGACTTTAAGCATACTAAAGTTGTGTGATAATATATATATACATGATTATTCTAACAATATTCTAGTTTCTTCAAAATAGCCACCCTTTGCTCCGATTACTGCTTTGCACACTCTTGGCATTCTCTTGAGCTTCAAGCACAAACTGCGAAGTGAAAACCATTTCAGGTGACTACCTCTTGAAGCGCATCGAGAGAATGCCAAGAGTGTGCGAAAAAGTAACCAGAACAAAGGGTGGCTATTTTGAAGAAACTAGAATATAAAACATGTTTTCAGTCATTTCACCTTTTTTTGTGAAGTACATAACTCCACGTAGAGTGGCTGTGTCAGTAACTTGAGGGTTCCAGGTTCGATCCCCGCTTCCGCCATCCTTGTCACTGCCGTTGTGTCCTTGGGCAAGACACTTTACCCACCCTGCTCCCAGTGCCAGCCACACTAGTTTAAATGTAACTTAGATATTGGGTTTCACTATGTAAAGCACTTTGAGTCACTAGAGTAAAGCGCTATATAAATATAATTCACTACTACACTACTTAACAAAAAAAGGTGAAATAACTGAAGACATGTTTTATATTCTATCCATCCATACATTTTCTACCGCTTATTCCCTTCGGGGTCGCTGGAGCCTATCTCGGCTACAATCCGGCGGAAGGCCGGGTACACCCTGGACAAGTCGCCACCTCATCACAGGGCCAACACAGACAACATTCACACTCACATTCACACACTAGGGACCATTTAGTGTTGCCAATCAACCTATCCCCAGGTGCATGTCTTTGGAGGTGGGAGGAAGCCGGAGTACCCGGAGATGGAACCCACGCAGTCACGGGGAGAACATGCAAACTTCACACGGATTCTAGTTTCTTCAAAATAGCCACCCTTTGATCCGATTAACGCTTTACAGACTCTTGGCATTCTCTCGATGAGCTTCAAGCACACCTGCGAAGTGAAAACCCCTTCAGGTGACTACCTCTTTGAAGCTCATCGAGAGAATCCAAATTGCGAAAAAGTAATCAGAGCAAAGGGTGGCTATTTTGAAGAAACTAGAATATAAAACATGTTTTCAGTTATTTCACCTTTTTTTGTTAAGTGCATAACTCCACATGTGTTCATTCATAGTTTTGGTGCCTTCAGGGACAATCTACTATGTAAATAGTCATGAAAATAAAGAAAACACATTGAATGAGAAGGTGTATCCAAACTTTTGGCCTGTGCTGTAATTATTCATTACAGTGTTTCCCACACATTCATTTATTTGTGGCGGCCCGCCACGAAAGAATTACGCCCGCCACAAATTAAAAAAAATAAATACTATTTTTTTTTTTTTTGTCCTGTCCAGCTTCTCAGGCAAATCATATAGTTGATGTAGATGCCCGTATCGGCTGTTCAGATTTATTTTACAAAAGAGAAGTGTAGGATACTTCTCTTGTTGCCTTATTTGTATTTGACCACAACTGTTTTCTGTTTATTTGTTACTGACTGTGGCAGGACACCTCTGCCTCTGTTTCACTTTATGTTGCTGGTAAATAATATGGTTGTAGTAGTAGGCTAAAGTTAAATTATTTAGTATGCACTAATTAAAGGGGCAGAGCTTTAAGAGACATTTTAGCTTTCATATTTTTATAAGATATATTTTTTGTAAGAACCACAATTAATAAATATATTTCAGTGAATAACTTATTGTTCAAATCTGTATATAAATATGTACATAAAGTGTTGTAATTATATTGTAAAATGGATGCATGGATGTTTAAAACAAAACTGTTATTAATTAGTAAGTATACATTTTTTGAGCCTTTTTAGACAAAATCATATTGTAGTAAATTATGCAAATTACTCGATGATGTCATGGTGACCACGCCCATAGCCACGCCCCCACCGCCACAGGTATCTTGGCAGTTTATGGGAAACACTGCATTAGGATGCATAAATAAACATGTGTGCTTGTCTCACATAAGGATGGTGAATGACCCCTCCAGTGTATAAACAGACATCAAAATATGAAAAATACTTGTGCACAATTGCAAACTCCACTCGTGGAGCATAATTACCTCCTTATGTCACGCATTTAAACGGTTACGTCACCGCAGCTTTTAAAACACACACTGATCGGTTTACGATCAAATCTGCCGTGCTGATATATATCGACGCTGGCTTCAGGATTAGCTTTGGTCTGCCAACAAGCTCCTGGATGTCTCTGCTCCTGTCTGGTTGCCAGGCAACAGCTCCATCCAGGTCAGACAAAGAAGACGCTGGCTTGACCCTAATGTTTTGGCCCGGCATGATTTATAACATAAATATGCAAATACGCCGCAGTGTAACACCATAACAATAAACATGGTGAAATGAGTACCTTTGTGGTTCTTGGTTTGCATGCATTCCTTGTATGGGACACTCTGTAGGTGCATCTAAATAAACAGGGAAAAGGGCATTGTTAGTTTATGGTTTATTCAGTCTTTGACTCAAGATGACAGTAGATTACTTAAAGAATCTACATAAATCTCTTACACCCCCGCCCCACCCCAAAAATAACTGTTCAACAGAGCACTCAATTTATCATCTGTACTGTAGAATCTCTCACAATATATACACATTCATTTCGCATCATAATGTACACTCGTATACACGGAAAGGTGTTTTTTTTTTGGACCCTATGAGGTTTTGCTGTTGAAATAGCGTAGATTAAAAAAACATTTGGGGTGTTAAAAAGCGTATATAAAAATGAACCCTGCTGCATGTTTCTCCAACAGATGGCACTGCAACAACACGGCGTTGTAGAGCGTTTCATGGAGGGGAGGTGAAGTGAAAATGACAAATGTAATGATATGTCTGAGGCTTTTTAAACAAAGTATCTTCTAAAAGTCAAATGAGTGTTTGTGATTGATATAGTTTAAGAGCAGCCAACATGGGGACTTTTTTTTTTTGAGGTGCACAATTGCACACACGTGACAAGGGTCATGAATTACCATGAATTGATTACGTGGACCCCAACTTAAACAAGTTGAAAAACTTATTCGGGTGTTACCATTTAGTGGTCAATTGTATGGAATATGTACTGTACTGTGCAATCTACTAATAAAAGTTTCAACCAATCAAAAAGCAGCATCGTGTGAGTACTTTAGAATAAAAAAAAAGTACTGTGTTAAGTCAATTAGTGGCCTCTGTTCCTAAAGGATGCTATAATAGAATGACTGACTTGGCCACTATTTGAGGAAATACAATATTGAATACATTCCAATTAGAGATGTCCGATAATGGCTTTTTTGCCGATATCCGATATTGTCCAACTCTTAATTACCGATGCCGATATCAACCGATACCGATATATAGAGTCGTGGAATTAACACAGTATTATGCCTAATTTTGTTGTGATACCCCGCTGGATGCATTAAACAATGTAACAAGGTTTTCCAAAATAAATCAACTCAAAAAATGCCAACATGGCACTGCCATATTTATTATTGAAGTCACAAAGTGCCTTATTTTTTTCTTAACATGCCTCAAAACAGCAGCTTGGAATGTGGGACGTGCTCTCCCTGAGAGAGCATGAGGAGGTTGAGGTGGGCGAATGAGTTAGTGCTGCAAGGGGTTCTGGGTATTTGTTCTGTTGTGTTTATGTTGCGGATGTTCTCCCGAAATGTGTTTGTCATTCTTGTTTGGTGTGGGTTCACAGTGTGGCACATATTTGTAACAGTGTTAAAGTTGTTTATACGGCTGCCCTCAGTGTGACCTGTATGGCTGTTGACCAAGTATGCGTTGCATTAACTTGTGTGTGTGAAAAGCCGTACACTGTAAAAAAAAATTCTGTAAAAAAACGGTCATCTACTGGCAGCTATGGCTGCCAAATGAAAACCATAAAATTAAAATAAAACATTGTAAACCAAATAATGATCAAAAACAATCACAGAAATTTTCATGAAACGTTTTACGGAAAAATATGGTAATATTACATGAATTTGAAAGTAGTTTAAGAAAACAGAAAATGCTATGTATAATTAATTTGGTATTTTTCTGTAAAAAAAATTGAAATATACATAGTTTGTCAGGCATATTACTTAAAATAACAGGCGGATTGTTTATTTACAGATAATGTCTTCAATTCTACAGTTTTATAAACTATTTAAAAAAAAAATAGAAAAATTACAGTAAAAATTTAGAGTAAATTAACCATAAAAATAGGATTTTTTTTTACAGTGTAGAAATTATGTGATTGGGCCGGCACACAAAGGTAGTGCCTTTAAGGTTTATTGCCGCTCTGTACTTCTCTCTACGTCCGTGTACCACTCCGTACAGCTGCGTTTTTAAAAAGTCATACATTTTACTTTTTGAAACCGATACCGATAATTTACGATATTACAGCAGCCTGATATTATCAGACATCTCTAATTCCAATCCATAAAAAGGTGAATACAAAACTCCCAAGTGCTCAACTCTTCTAAGTTTGCAGGGAAGATCCAAACCTCAGTAATGAGAAAGTGGGAATGTTCCTAGCGTTCCTGAACGCCCCCCCCTCAGGGCAAGCCTCAGGAGCAAACAAAATTATAGCTGTACTAATCTGAAGTGGTTCGACTCCGGCCAAAATTCTTGGGATTTGGATTTAATGATTTCCCGGGTAATGAGGTAAACGGTTTTGTCTGAGGCCGTCGACAGCGCGTGGGTGTTCTAATCAGGTATTTAGGTTTTAAAATACAGAAGTACTTTCAAAGTGTTAATTCCTGCAGTAACTAAACATATCACATTCCAATCCTCATTTTGTGTCCGTTAGGGATGGGAACCTTTGGGCACCTAACGATTCCACCCGATTACGATTCCCGGGGTGACGATGCAATTCAGAATCGATCCTTGATTCAACTCCATTCAAACACATTCTCGCAATTTAATGCGTGTATTCGGTCACGTGACTTCATCCCGGAAGTGAAAAACAGTGGTGGTCAATCAAGCCAAGATGGCCAAGCTCTCAGAGATTGCAAGGGGCCTAGATCTTCCTAGGAGAAAAAAAATCTAACTCTGCAATGGAATAGGTTCCTATACTTTATGAAAAAAGATGTGTCGAGTGATATCAAGGATTATCGGTTGGTCGCGTTTCCAGACATATCGAACTATTTTGTGCTCTTTTTCAACCTTTTTTGAGCCAAGGCACATTTTTTGCGTTGAAAAAATCCGGAGGCACACCACCAGCAGAAATCATTAAAAAACGAAACTCAATTGACAGTAAAAAGTCATTGTCGCAATAGTTGGATATGACTTTAAACCATAATCAAGCATGCATCAATATAGCTCTTGTCTCAAAGTAGGTGTACTGTCACTACCTGTCACATCACGCCCTGACTTATTTTGATTTTTTTGCTGTTTTCCTGTGTGTAGTGTTTTAGTTCTTGTCATGCGCTCCCATTTTGGTGACTTTTTCCCTTTTTTGGGTATTTTCCTGTAGCAGTTTCATGTCTTCTTTTGAGCGATATTTCCTGCATCTACTTTGTTTTAGCAATCAAGGATATTTCAGTTGTTTTTATCCTTCTTTGTGGGTACATTGTTGATTGTCATGTCATGTTCGGATGTACATTATGGACGCCGTCTTTGCTCCACAGTAAGTCTTTGCTGTCGTCCAGCATTCTGTTTTTGTTGACTTTGTAATCAGTTCAGTTTCAGTTTCGTTCTGCATAGCCTTCCCTAAGCTTCAATGCCTTTTCTTAGGGGCACTCACCTTTTGTTTATTTTTGGTTTAAGCATTAGACGCTTTTTTACCTGCACGCTGCCTCCCGCTGTTTCCGACATCTACAAAGCAATAGGCTACCGGCTGCCATCTACTGATATGGAAGAGTATTACACGGTTACTCTGCCGAGCTCTAGACAGCACCGACACTCAACAACAACACATCATTTGCAGACTATAATTACTGGTTTGCAAACAATATTTCTAACCCCAATAGGTGAAATTAGATAATCTCCCACGGCACACCAGACTGTATCTCACGGCAAACTAGTGTGGTTAAAAAACACTGCTCTAGACGCCATTCTATTCGACAAAACAGATGAAAACTTGGAAAAGCATGGAGGTCTACAACTTATTTGTGTGTGGCTGGGTCAAGGACATAGGTATCCAACTCTACCGGTATAAATACCATATTTTTCTGACTATAATTCGCATAATTGTTTTCATAGTTTATACTCAGGAGCGACTTATGTGTGCAATTATTAACACATTACCGTGAAATATCAACAAATATTATTTAGCTCATTCACGTAAGAGACTAGACGTATAAGATTTCATGGGATATAGCGATTAGGAGTGACAGATTGTTTGGTAAACGTATAGCATGTTCTATATGTTATAGTTATTTGAATGACTCTTACCATAATATGTTACGTTAACATACCAGGCACGTTCTCAGTTGGTTATTTATGCCTCATATAACGTACACTTATTCAGCCTGTTGTTCACTATTCTTTATTTATTTTAAATTGCCTTTCAAATGTCTATTCTTGGTGTTGGGTTTTATCAAATACATTTCCCCCAAAAATGCGACTTATACTCCAGTGCGACTTATACATGTTTTTTTCCTTCTTTTTATGCATTTTCGGCCGGTGCGGCTTATACTCCGGAGCGACTTATACTCCGAAAAATACGGTACGCATCGTTTTTGCTCGGGAAAGGTTGCATTTCATCATTTAACTTCGCATCGACATCCATGTTTGTTGGCTTTTTGTTGCACGCGCCATTTACGAGTAGCGTGTTTTTCCTCATCTTTATTAAAATAGAACTATAGCTGTCAACATTGTGTACGTGCTGAAAGCTTCATTTATGATTGTTGCCTTTGGTAGAAGCTTTTTTCTTTGAGGTTTTGCTCACATTTGCTTTCTTTTACTTAGACTCGCCGAGTTGGTGCTTTATGAAACACTCGTAGCAAAAATGTGTCTTAAGAAGTACAAAAATGATCAAGATAATACTTAAATGGGAAATACTAAACGTTAAAAATATATTAAACTAAGTGTGTCGGAAGAAAAATAATTTCGAATGAAACGTGATTCTTAATCGATTCAAATAAATCAATAATGTATATATATTTTTTAATCTGTGCTGTCTAGCTACTCAGGCAAATAATATTGTTGATTTAGATGTCCATATGTACAGATTAGTGTGGGATACTTCTCTTGTTGCCTTATTTGTAATTGACTTTCTTAAATGTTTGGGTTTTCTTTGAAGTAATATCGAAATTGATCACATCTGTTTGTTTTATGGGTGAATGTAGTTAGTCATAGAACTGGCACCCAATGTTATTAAAAAAATATTAATTTTAAATCAAGAATAGTTTTGAACAGAGAATCGTTACCCCCAAGAATCAAATCGAATCGTGTAGTGCCTGAGTGATTACTGCAAATTCGTGCATTTTTCCACTCTGCTCCCTTGGACTGAAGTGCGTGACACTAAAATCTTGCTTCTTCAGAGTTCCCGGAAAAAAAACGAAACTTTTATCCTCTTCGCGATTTGAACGGTCAGCTGAAAACAACGCAAGCATAGAGAATTTTTCTTCGAGCGCCTAGTACTCATTGAAAACAGACCACCACGCATATTTAATGAGCCGAATGTGAGACGGACGTGACGTCACGTAAATCAAAGCAATTATTTGGTATAAAATTCAATGTAACTTTTTTCGAAACAGGTTACAGGTTATAAAAGCTCCTTTTGGTTGCAAGGAATGGTTTAAAGACTTATGTTTAAAAACTGATTCTTATAAAAATATTTTTAAAAAGTAAAAAAATAAATAAATTTAAATAGATTTTTGAAAATGATGAATCAATTTAGAATCGGGATAAATAAGAATTGCGATTCGGATGGGAATCTATTTTTTTGGGGCACCAGGAGTAGTTTTACCTTATCTTAGTCTTGTTATATCATGTTTTGTTAAACTCGGGAATTATTAAGTGCACTCTTATAAACTTGAACATTGCCTTCATGATGGCGACAGTTTTTAAACCTGAAAGTCAACCAGAGGATCATTGTATCACAGTGCCATACCTCAAGGGTGGATGCATCTGCTTCACAGTAACGCCTGGATTATGCTCAGCCTGGTTTGATTGCGACCACTACTCTTGCTAACTTGCTAATTTAGCATTTTGTGTAACAGAGTAGTGAACAATGGCGACTGAATCACTTATATTGTACGTAATCGTCTAGTCTTGTCTCATACTAACAGTGGTACTATTGTATTATTAGTGTACAGGAGTTTTTCTTGTTTTTGTTTGTATGGTATTGTTCTTGTATTATATTGTTTATGTTAAATGTGGAATGAGTGAGAGGGGTTGGGATATTATAAGCATCTGCTTCATCCAACCTCTTTCAAGCCTTGCACAAATGTCTCTGCCAAGATGTAAAAAAAAAAAAAAGTGTTTGAAATAAATACTTCAATTCAATTCAAAATGCTCCAAAATCAGAGAAGAAGTCTAATTTTTTGGGGTTTGGAAGGGGTTATGTGTTCCGTGACGATAATCTAGGCTTTATGGTGGAATTCTATGCGATTCCTGTCATACATTTCTATTTGGCGTCGTCTTACTTTATTTTAGTTGTACCTAATGTGGTTAACTTAAGGGTTCCTGTCGATTTTGTGATGGGACATTCATTCATTTGTGTTGTTGTGTTGGACTAAATAGCTTCCATTGTACCCTGAGAGGGGATCCATCTACTTCAACGCAATGGCCAAGTTATGGGCAGAAGGGTAAAGGTTAGGGGTGTAACGGTACGCAAAAATTTCGGTTCGGTACGTACCTCGGTTTAGAGGTCACGGTTCGGTTCATTTTCGGTACAGTAAGAAAACAACAAAATATACATTTTTGGGTTATTTATTTACCAAATTTGCAAAATCTTCCTCCAAAAATATTTTTCTTAGTGGAATATTTGATGTGAAGTAATCGGAACCTTGGATAGGTCAATAATTCATAATAACATTGATTTTGATTCAATATTATGTTTTTTTGAAAGAAAAAATTAGTCAACGTTGCAACTTTTTCTAAATTACATTTAACCTTTAAGCTTTTTTATTTCACTTTTTTTATGTTTTTGTTTATTGCAATAGTATTTCTAGAATGTGCCGTGGGCCTTTAAAACATTAGCTGTGGGCCGCAAATGGCCTCCGGGGCACACTTTTGACACCCCTGCTATAGATAATAAAAAATTTAATCTGATAAATCTATGGATAAAAAGCAGAGCCTGGCGACGCATGCGCGTTTATCATAACTCTCTCGCGCTCTCTGTCTCTGCCCCTCCCTCACCAATGCTGCTGCGCGCACAATTTGTTTTGTTTTCAACCCCTTCTTAACCCTGAACGTACATTGAAAATACACGCAACCCTAACTCAAAATGCCGGACAATTTGAGGCATTTAAGAAACACCGCCCTGACAGCTCCGCAAAAGAGGACGTATGGTCAGTCTATCGTAGCCCGTTAGCTGCTAGCATGCCGTGTGTTGTGCCTCGGTGTGCATCGTTTACACAACGTGCGTTACGCTACTTAATATGTCCGTGTGGAAACTCGTTCGGCACACCTCCGAACCGAACCGGAACCCCCGTACCGAAACGGTTCAATACAAATACACGTACCGTTACACCCCTAGTAAAGGTTCTGCAAGTGGAGCTTTCAAGAAGATGCCTTCAAGTGTGACGTACTTAAAGGCTGAGAAGCTTATCTGGTACACAAAGTGCTTCGTGAACATGCTAGCTAAGGTTTGACTTAATTTCATAGTCAGTTCAACATTGTGTTGATGGTGCGGCGGCTACACCGGCGATGCGTTCTCTCGCTACGCTAAACATTTGGGAAGCTGTAGAGTTCAAAGGAGATCTTTACATAAGAGTAGCTTAATGAATGTACGGCAACATTCAGCCATGCGTTCGTCACATTGCCAGGATTCAGGCCACTGCAATGGTCAAGAGCTAAGAGCTAGCGTAGGTGCTAAGTCACCACACAAAGTGAAAAGCCAAGTGAGTGGAGCGCTTCTCTTGGTCATACACACAAAGAATGTCAGCACTTAGTGGTTTTCCTTCTCGCTCTGCAGAACTGATCTCTGTCGGATCTCGCTCCGGAAGGTGACAGGAAATTCCACAGTTTGCTATGTCGCGCTTTAACGCAGTCCAGAGCGGCGAGGGCGCGGCGGAAGCAAGATACTGGCTCTGGAGGGTGGTTGGGGGCCGGATGGGAAGATAAGTGCCGGAAGAAAAAAAAAAGCAGGGGCTTCACGTGACCACTCGCTGCACTGTGGAGCGTTCGTGGGGGCAGGACTGGTCCCGGCAGCGGAGCCTCGTGAGGAGCCGCTGTAGCTTGTTGGAGAAGTTCTTGTTCATCTGGCGGTACATGAGTGGCATGGCGAAGCTGCTGGAGAACGCCATCAGCTTGGACATGCACCTCAGGAAGTAGTAGGTGGGGAAGTAATGCGAGCTGCTGACGTAGCCGGGGGCGCCGGCCACCGTGTGCACCAGCAGCGTCACGTAGTAGGGACTCCACAGTAAGAACTGCACGCACACGGAGGCCAGCAGCAGCCTGTGGATGGACGGGTCCAAGCGGGCCGAGTCCTGGTCCAGAGGCGTCGACTCCTTCCGGATGCGCAGGATGAGCACGAAGGCGTAGAGGACCGCCACGGCCGGCACCACGTAGCCTATGAACATCATGATGGCGTCGGCCGCCTCCTTGTTCTGCATCTTGGAGCACTCCACCATCTTGGTGGAGATGTGGTTGCACACGTAGAAGAGCAGCGAGGAGAAGCTGGTGAGCACGGCGCCGCCCCAGATGAAGCCGCAAACGTGCTTGGTGTTGTACACGCTGGACATGTACGTGCGCGGCAGGGCGCGCTCGATGTAGTAGTCCAGGCTGAGCAAGGTGGTGGAGTACATGATGACCAGCGAGGAGATGTTGAAGAGGATGAGCAGCGTGATGTACACCTCGTTGGTGTACTCCCACGCGTGCCAGCGGGTGAAGGTGGAGCTCAGCAGCTCCACGGGCGCCACCACGTTGAGCACCAGGCCGGCGATGGCCATGTTGACGAAGTAGACGTCCGGCATGGTCATGGACACCTTGTTGGACAGGTTGACGGCCACCAGCAGCACGTTGTAGCACACGGCCACCGGGAAGCACACCAGGAGGTAGACCAGCGACAGCACGGACAGGATGAGGCCGAAGTCCTGGCAGAGGCGGAAGTCCACGCTGCTTTCCGTCTCATTGTAAACCATGCAGATCCACATCGCTGGGGCCGGGACGGGTGCTCGCCACCGTTGGACTGCAGGCAAGGGAAAGAAGACGTTGTTAAAAAAGCTTGTTAAAACAACCCCACAGAAGTTGTTAACTGGCAGTCAAGTGGAACTTCTCAGGCTGGGGTTTTTATAGTCTGGAATTTTACCACCATTAAAATCTGACAAATACGCCTCAAACTTTACACAGAACGACATTACCTGCATTTTGATTTTGCCTAGGCTTTTCGCAGCCATTGCCACCGAGTCGTACAGAACAACTGATGTGTACTTCCTTTGGATCAATACTAAGGGCTAGATTCAAGAATGTACACAAACACATATTTCCCCACTCCAGGAGGGATGGGAATCGAGAACCGGTTCTTGTTTAGAACTGGTTTCCAGTAGGGCTGGGCGATATATCGAATATACTCGATATATCGCGGGTTTGTCTCTGTGCGATGTAGAAAATGACGTTATTGTGATATTCGAGTACCATATTCAGTGTTTCCCATAAACTGCCAAGATACCTGTGGCGGTGGGGGCGTGGTCACCATGACATCATCGAGTAATTTGCATAATTTACTACAATGATATGATTTTCTCTAAAAAGGCTCAAAAAATGTATACTTACTAATTAATAATAACAGTTTTGTTTTAAACGTCCATCCATCCATTTTACAATATAATTACAACACTTTATGTACATATTTATATACAGATTTGCACAATAAGTCATTCACTGAAATATATTTATTAATTGTGGTTCTTACAAAAAATATATCTTATAAAATATAAAAGCTAAAATGTCTCTTAAAGCTCTGCCCCTTTAATTAGTGCATACTAAATAATTTAACTTTAGCCTACTACTACAACCATATTATTTACCAGCAACATAAAGTGAAACAGAGGCAGATGTGTCCTGCCACAGTCAGTAACAAATAAACAGAAAACAGTAGTGGTCAAATACAAATAAGGCAACAAGAGAAGTATCCTACACTTCTCTTTTGTAAAGTAAATCTGAACAGCCTATATGGGCATCTACATCAACTATATGATTTGCCTGAGAAGCTGGACAGGACAAAAAAAATAAAAAATAATTTTTTTTTAAATTTGTGGCGGACGTATTTCTTTCGTGGCGGGCCGCCACAAATAAATGAATGTGTGGGAAACACTGATATTTTTCGGACTTTAAGTCGCAGTTTTTTTCAAAGTTTGGCCGGGGGTGCGACTTATACATATGACTTATGTGTGAAATTAACACATTACCGTAAAATATAAAATAATATTATTTAGCTCATTCACGTAAGAGACTAGACGTATAAGATTTCATGGGATTTAGCGATTAGGACTGACAGATTGTTTGGTAAACGTATAGCATGTTCAATATGTTATAGTTATTTGAATGACTCTTACCATAATATGTTACGTTAACATACCAGGCACGTTCTCAGTTGGTTATTTATGCCTCATATAACGTACACTTATTCAGCCTGTTGTTCACTATTCTTTATTTATTTTAAATTGCCTTTCAAATGTCTATTCTTGGTGTTGGGTTTTATCAAATAAATTTCCCCAAAAATGCGACTTATACTCCAGTGCGACTTATATGTTTTTTTTCCTTCTTTATTATGCATTTTCGGCCAGTGCGACTTATACTCCGGAGCGATTTATAGTCCGCAAAATACGGTATACATTCTCACGCAGTTGCTTTTAGCTGCGGGCATTACACTACAGGCGTTTCTCACTCTTTCTTGTCTCTGCTTCTCACAGAGACATAAAACAAGCACACCTTCTTACATACGTCACATACTGTCGCGCGTGCAACGTAATACACTCTCGCGGAGCAGACAGGTAGCGACATGGGTAACATTAGCTGTGGTGCTAGCGCAGTGGTGCGAGTGGTAATACGAGAGACAGAAGGTGCGAATCTGGTAACAAATGAAGGAAGAATAATTAATTCCTAAGAAAATCAGCACGGGGTTCATCGTCTGGCGGTGGTTTGGCTTCAAGCGGGAAGATGTTGAACAGACAACTGTAATTCCAAAGAGCTCGTTTCCCGGAAGTATGAAGGAAAGTAAGATTATTTTATAAATATGCCTGCAATGCCTCCACAGTTTGATTTCAAATTTTCGGGACTTAGGTATGCAGATCCAAACTACACAACAGCAGGCACCAATAGATTAGAAAAAGTGGTTTTGCATAATAGGGCCCCTTTAATTGATTTATTGACTGTTGTCTTAATCCACTCGAATGTAGTTCTAAAAAAAATGTGTCCACATAACACATTTACTTTTTTCATGTGCATTTTGTCTAATCCAAGTCTGAAAAAGCAGTTACAGCTGACTAGGTCACATCATAACACCTCTGCTAATTACAAAACCCAAAACCAGTGAAGATATAACAATGTGTAAATCGTAAATAAAAACTAAATACAATGATTTGCATATAATTTTCAACTTATAGTCAATTGAATAGACTGCAAAGACAAGATACTTAACGTTCGCACAGATAAACTTTGTTATTGTTTGCAAATGTTAGCTCATTTGGAATTTGATGCCTGCAACATGTTTCAAATAAGCTGGCACAAGTGGCAAAAAAGACTGAGAAAGTTGAAGAATGTTCATCAAACACTTATTTGGAACATCCCACAGGTGAACAGGCTAATTGGGAACAGGTGGGTGCCATGATTGGGTATAAAAGCAGCTTCCGCGAAATGCTCAGTCATTCACAAACAAGGACGGGGCGAGGGTCACCGCTTTGTGAAAAAACGTGTGAGCAAATTGTCGAACACTTTAAGAACAACATTTTTCAACGAGTTATTGCAAGGAATTTAGGGATTTCACCATCTACGGTCCGTAATATCATCAAAGGGTTCAGAGAATCTGGAGAAATCACCGCACATAAGCGGTGAGGCTGAAAACCAACATTGGAATGCCCGTGATTTTCGGTACTGCATCAAAAAGCGACATCAGTGTGTAAAGGATATCACCACATGGGCTCAGGAACTCTTCAGAAAACCACTGTCAGTAACTACAGTTTGTCGCTACATCTGTAAGTGCCAACTTCACTGGTTTTGGGTTTTGTAATATAGTTATATATATTATATATCTATAGCCCACACTAGCAAGGAAAAAAAACTGAGGCTTTTTAAAAAAAATCATATGTCTGCTTTAAGGCCCAAGATTCAAGATTGTTTGTTATATGCACAGTTAGACATTTTGCTGTACAATGAAAATCGTACTTTGCTAGTCCACCCTTCAACAAGTCACACGGTACTTAGCTAAAATTAAAATAAAAATGTATATACAAGGCACAGTAAGTAACATCACATTATTGCACATTCTACAAGTATGTGTGTCTGCCGCTGCACAAAATGAAACTTATAAGTCAATAATTCATGTTCCGTTTATTAAACTCGGTTTAAAAAAAACCAAATCAAAAAGCTCAGTTTTACCTGTTCAATGTCCACACACAAACATGGAAGTCAATTTTTTTTTTTTGTAAACTTTTCACTTGAACCAGTTTTCCAAGGGCTCCTTTTTAAAAAAAAACGAAATCCTACGCATTCGTATGGACTTGCCCTTAACTTACTGAAATATTGATTCATTGCAGCAGACACCCAAGCACGTCTTTTATGATCAAGCTCAAATGTCCCAGGAGGTACATTACAGCATCATACATCACTTTTAGCCTCCAAAAAGACGTGTTGTTGTTGTTGGCAAAGTGCATTAAATATTAAAGCATGATAAACACACACTTGCTAGTCAGAGTAAGCATTCGGGCAGCCCAACACACACGTACACGCAACATGCTGTTATATCCGGACTAACACAGTTAATTTCACTTCACTGCATCCGACTGGCTGAATATGAACAGCTCGCAATGTGCAAAAGCCTAAAAAAAAAACCTGCTAACTGCCACGAATGAAGGCCTTGTTCTGGTGGTGGCACACACAAAACTCAATTGTCTTGACGCCTCTGCGAGCTTCTGTTCTGGCTGGCTGTATGTCAGGGTCACATGGCGGCTCGCTGCTTTCCACATGGCCTGACAATGACATTTAAGCCACCGCCAGCAAGCGAACAGCACACTTAGTTTGGTGCACTTCTATAGGTCACGTTTTATGTAGTGTTGCCCTCACAATCTATTGAACCGAGCCAGACTGGGATTCATATCCATCAGCACTGCACTATAGACACACTACTTTGGTTCCAAATAGGGCTGTCAAACAATTAAAATATTTAATCACGATTAATTGCATTTTGTTTATAGTTAACTCCAAATTAATCGCGATTAATCACAGATAAATATCATTTTTCATCATTAATAAGTGTACCCTCGACAGAATTTTTTACTTTTAATACCATTAATTTGCTTTAATAAAATTTAGAGATGTCCGATATCGGACTGCCGATATTATCGGCCGATAAATGCTTTAAAATGTAAAAACGGAAATTATGGGTATAGGTTTCAAAAAGTAAAATGTATTACTTTTTAAAACGCAGCTGTGTACACGGAGGTAGGGAGAAGTAGGGTTGGGTATCGAGTATCGAGTATCGATTGGAACCGGGACTAACTTTCCGATTCTCCCGTAATCGTTCAAAAGTTTAAATTTCGATTCCTATTTTTGATACCGGTCCGCCGACCGGAAAAAAATATGTCCGCCGAACCGGAAGAAGAAGCCGCTGAACACCAACGAAGAAGCGCCCACCGCCGGAAGTGTTAGCATAGCCGAGCGAGTCAGTCAAGCTCAAGCATGGATAGCGGGCGTCGGCGGTCCAAAGTGTGGCTTTACTTTACAAAAAAAAAATGAAATAACCGCGAAATAACAGAGCACCATGTCCATCAAGAAACGAGTGGAGAGAAAGCTGCAGATGTACCAGAACGTTCCACCGATACTTATGTCTGACGACCCTGCTGCATGGTGGTGGTCCGGTGGAACCAACAAAAGACTTATCCTTTGCTGTCATATCTCGCTTTCTCCTATTTATGCATTCAAGCTTCTTCCACACCCAGCGAACGTGTATTTTCCACAGCAGGAGACACTATCTGTCCAGAACGCTCACGCATCCTGCCTGAGAAGGCGGATATGGTCATTTTCCTAAACAAGAACTGTCTCTGATTTTATACTGTACCTGCTGCTAATCTAACTGGGTTTTGCAAGTTGTTTCTTATTGTTTATTTGCTTTTCTGCACCAGGTTAGCCCATCAGTGGGAGCACGGTAACATTTTTAAGTACCTGCAGCATCATACACTTGTGTGTGTAAATGTGTTTTCATGAGGTTTCCTGCAGCATCATACACTTGTGTGTAAATGTGTTTTCATAAGGTTTCCTGCAGCATCATACACTTGTGTGTAAATGTGTTTTCATGAGGTTTCCTGCAGCATCATACACTTGTGTGTGTAAATGTGTTTTCATGAGGTTTCCTGCAGCATCATACACTTGTGTGTAAATGTGTTTTCATGAGGTTTTCAAAAATAAAGCTCTCTTGAAGAAAGTGTACCCCTGGGAAAATGTATTCATAATTTATAATATTTATATTCAAGTTCATAGATTTGATATTTATATTCTAGTTGAAAACAGCCCTGTGAGGAATTTATAGTAAAGTTCATAAAAAGTTAATAGAATTAAAATTGATGGAGAATGTCAGACTATTTCATTCAGAAAGACTGTAGGTTAGCTAGCTCATTTAAAATATCCTAAACTTTTTTTTGACCCTGCCTCTTAAAAGAATCGGAACCGAGAATCGTCAGGAATTGGAATCGAAACAAAAAAATCGGAATCGGAATCGTTCGAATTAAAACGATACCCAACCCTAGGGAGAAGTACAGAGCGCCAATAAACCTTAAAGGCACTGCCTTTGCGTGCCGGCCTAATCACATAATATCTACGGCTTTTCACACACACAAGTGAATGCAAGGCATACTTGGTCAACAGCCATACAGATCACACTGAGGGTGGCCGTATAAACAACTTCAACACTGTTACAAATGTGCGCCACACTGCGAACCCACACCAAACAAGAATGACAAACACATTTCGGGAGAACATCCGCACCGTAACACAACATAAACACAACAGAACAAATACCCAGAACTAGAGATGTCCGATAATATCGGCCTGCCGATATTATCGGCCGATAAATGCTTTAAAATGTAATATCGGAAATTATCGGTATCGTTTTTTTTAAATTATCGGTATAGTTTATTTTTTATTAAATCAACATAAAACACAAGATAGTGCACCAACCCAAAAAACCTCCCTTCCCCATTTACACTCATTCACACGAAAGGGTTGTTTCTTTCTGTTATTAATATTGTGGTTCCTACAATATATATAAATATATATCCATACAGTCGGCAAGGGATACAGTCCGTAAGCACACATGATTGTGCGTGCTGCTGGTCCACTAATAGTACTAACCTTTAACAGTTAATTTTACTCATTTTCATTAATTACTAGTTTCTATGTAACTGTTTTTATATTGTTTTACTTTCTTTTTTATTCAAGAAAATGTTTTTAATTTATTCATCTTAATTTATTTTATTAATTTTTTAAAAAAAGGACCTCATCTTCACCATACCTGGTTGTCCAAATTAGGCATAATAATGTGTTAATTCCACGACTGTATATATCAGTATCGGTTGATATCGGTATCGGTAATTAAGAGTTGGACAATATCGGAATATCGGATATCGGCAAAAAAGCCATTATCGGACATCCCTACCCAGAACCCCTTGCAGCACTAACTCTTCCGGGACGCTACAATATACAACCCTGCCCACCTCAACCTCCTCATGCTCTCTCAGGGAGAGCATGTCCCAAATTCCAAGCTGCTGTTTTGAGGCATGTTAAAAAAAATAATGCACTTTGTGACTTCAATAATAAATATGGCAGTGCCATGTTGGCATTTTTTTCCATAACTTGAGTTGATTGATTTTTGGAAAAGCTTGTTACATTGTTTAATGCATCCAGCGGGGCATCACAACAAAATTAAATGATAAATGGGTTATACTTGTATAGCGCTTTTCTACCTTCAAGGTACTCAAAGCGCTTTGACACTATTTCCACATTCACCCATTCACACACACATTCACACACTGATGGCGGTAGCTGCCATGCAAGGCGCTAACCAGCACCCATCAGGAGCAAGGGTGAAGTGTCTTGCCCAAGGACACAACGGACGTGACTAGGATGGTAGAAGGTGGGGACTGAACCCCAGTAACCAGCAACACTCCGATTGCTGGCACGGCCACTCTACCAACTTCGCCACGCCGTATTTTTTGGAGTATAAATCGCTCCGGATTATAAGTCGCACAGGCCGAAAATGCATAATAAAGAAGGAAAAAAACATACTGTATATAAGTCGCATTTTTTTGGGAAATGTATTTGATAAAACCCAACACCAAGAATAGACATTTGAAAGGCAATTTAAAATAAATAAAGAATAGTGAACAACAGGCTGATTAAGTGTACGTTATATGAGGCATAAATAACCAACTGAGAACGTGCCTGGTATGTTAACGTAACATATTATGGTAAGAGTCATTCAAATAACTATAACATATAGAACATGCTATACGTTTACCAAACAATCTGTCACTCCTAATCGCTAAATCCCATGAAATCTTATACGTCTAGTCTCTTACGTGAATGAGCTAAATAATATTATTTGATATTTTACGCTAATGTGTTAATAATTTCACACATAAGTCGCTCCTGAGTATAAGTCGCACCCCCCGGCCAAACTATGAAAAAAACTGCGACTTATAGTCCGAAAAATACGGTAGGCATAATGTGTTAATTTTCACGACTGTATATATCGGTATCGGTTGATATCGGAATCTGTAATTAAGAGTTGGACAATATCGGAATATCTGCAAAAAAGCCATTATCGTACATCTCTACCAATTACCTTAATTGTTAGTTGCCTCATACTAGTAGTTTTTCACTATTTAAAGTGCACATAAAAACTGCAGTCTTTTTTAAGCATGCTACATATCTTTGATGCACCGATAAGAAGACTAGGAATAGAGGAATAATGTTCATTTTAAAACCTGGACCTGATTTAATTGAGTGTAAGATATGTTCAAAACGTAGCATTGCGTCCTCAGCTTTAAACCCCTGGTGACTTCGGGGGGGGTTGGACACACGGCGATGACGAGATTTATATAGAGTGAAATTTGAAGCAGGCTTGTGGTGGAGGCGCGCTAAGAAGCGGCGAGAGTTCAAGGCAAGGTCAAGGAAAACGACCGTCTGACAGGGCCTGCAACTTCAAGAAACCGCCAAATTATATTTATATTATCCAGCAGTTTGCATTCAAAAAAGTATTTCTCCTGATAAGCAACTGAAACAAAACATGCCCTAATGGCTACAGATTTTCTGCAGAGATTGACAATATCCAGGAACAAAGTGCAGGAAGGCAGTTGTGTTTTCATCAAGATGACTTGCACTGCCAGTAAAGGGGAAGCATTCTTGCTTCCACTTACGTAAGAGAGTCACTACAGAGGGGGCTGTTTTGGCTTTAAAGTCAGTCCGTCTCCGTACTACTCCAGCTGGCTATAATGAGGCTGGAGCTCAAAAAGAGTTTGGACTGGAAATAGGGTCAGCAGGGAGAGAAAGTCTCCAGTTACTCTTGACAAAAGTCTGTTTTCAGGAGCAGTAGTGTGTCCTCGTGCAAACACCATCAGGTGAATCATTTACCAGGACTTTCCCGGCTTAAAAAGCTCATACAGCAATTAGCGTGCTAATGGTCCTCTTAAAAGGGCCCTATTATGCACAACATACTTTTTTTTTTTAATTACATATTGGTACCTGTTTTTGTGTATTTGGCATCTCCATAAGTCCCAAAATACTGAAATCAAACCTTGGAGATAGGGCGGAGAGATTTATAAAACTATCTTGTTACGTTGGGGGGGGGGGGGGTTCGTTCCCCCGGGATGCAAACGGACCACTCCGGACGGGACGTGCAGGTAGGAACAATGATTTATTTGTAGAACTCAAACAAGTACCAAAAGCTGAAAACAAGCCAGAGGAAAAATGTGCCGATAGCACTCGAAGCAAACGCTAACACTTAGCATAGGCAAAAAGACAAGGAATACTCACGTAACTAGCATAAGCAAACAAAGAAGCCAGGCCGACTGACCGGCAAAGGCAGGCTTAAATAATGCCTCTGATTAGCCATACAGGTCACACTGAGCAGTGTTTCCCACGCATTCATTTATTTGTGGCGGCCCGCCACGAAAGAATTACGTCCGCCACAAATAAAAAAAAATTAAAAAAAATTTTTTTTGTCCTGTCCAGCTTCTCAGGCAAATTATATAGTTGATGTAGATGCCCATATAGGCTGTTCAGATTTACTTTACAAAAGAGAAGTGTAGGATACTTCTCTTGTTACCTTATTTGTATTTGACCACTACTGTTTTCTGTTTATTTGTTACTGACTGTGGCAGGACACCTCTGCCTCTGTTTCACTTTATGTTGCTGGTAAATAATATGGTTGTAGTAGTAGGCTAAAGTTAAATTATTTAGTATGCACTAATTAAACGGGCAGAGCTTTAAGAGATGTTTTAGCTTTTATATTTTAAAAGATATATTTTTTGTAAGAACCACAATTAATAAATATATTTCAGTGAATAACTTATTGTTCAAATCTGTATATAAATATGTACATAAAGTGTTGTAATTATATTGTAAAATGGATGGATGGATGGACCTTTAAAACAAAACTGTTATTATCAATTAGTAAGTATACATTTTTTGAGCCTTTTTAGAAAAAAATCATATCATTGTAGTAAATTATGCAAATTACTCGATGTCAAGGTGACCACGCCCATAGCCACGCCCCCACCGCCACAGGTATCTTGGCAGTTTATGGGAAACACTGCTTAGGGTGGCCGTATAAACAACTTTAACACTGTTACAAATATGCGCCACACTGTCAACCGACACCAAACAAGAATGACAAACACATTTCGGGAGAACATCCGCACCGTAACACAACATAAACACAACAGAACAAATACCCAGAACCCCTTGCAGCACTAACTCTTCCGGGACGCTACAATATACACCCCCTGGTACCACCTACCCCCCCACCTCAATCTCCTCATGCTCTCTCAGGGAGAGCATGTCCCAAATTCCAAGCTGCTGTTTTGAGGCATGTTAAAAAAAAACAACAATGCACTTTGTGACTTCAATAATAAATATGGCAGTGCCATGTTTTTTTTCCATAACTTGAGTTGATTTATTTTGGAAAACCTTGTTACATTGTTTAATGCATACAGCGGGGCATCACAACAAAATTAGGCATACTAATGTGTTAATTCCACGACTGTATATATCGGTATCGGTAATTAAGAGTTGGACAATATCGGAAATCGGCAAAAAAGCCATTATCGGACATCTCTAGTTTTTAACATTCAATCAAACATTATTGTGAGGTTTTTGAGCCAAAATAAGTGCCCAGGCCTGTTTTAGCATAAAGTAGTTTAAAAAACTGACTTGTTTCAAAATATATACGTTCATAGCAGTTTTTCACTATCTGCAATTTTCTTATGGGGAGTTTTTAAAGAACCTCTTAAGGGTTAAATAAAATATAAAGTAGCTCATTGAGTAAATAATATGCTAAATGCTTTTTGACTATTTATGCTGAGCCTAATAGCAACAACAACAACTTTTTTTTGGGTTCTTGCCGCACACGTTTGCAGTCCAGCCCACAGTGTGAACTTTTTACACTACTTTGCGTCAAGCGTGTTGGCGTGAACTATTCCCAGATGGGGAGGCCTCGCGTCGGCCCCACCAAACACCATGTCGTAAGAGTGACCCCGCACGTGCTCCATGTGTGAGTATTTGGGAGGAGTGCGACATGCCGGGGAGCCACACCCCTCGTCTTATATCTTAAGAGGAATTTACAGACGCTTCTCAGAAATGACGGGCTTACGTCACGTGATTCACCGCAACAGTACACACAAAAAAGCGGGAAAAATACTACGCAAATCCAAACAAGACGACGTGACTCACATTCACAAATACTGTGGCTGTGCGGCGTTGACAGGAGTCCAAGTGACATCCAGTGCACATCTTTTTATTTTTTTCTGGTGTATAATTCACAGCGAGAGAACCACAGAACTACTTTTGAAAGACCATTAAAATACCAAAGGATCTTTCAAGAAAAGGCCCCTAAATCTCTTGAGGGCAACTTCCTCAGCTGCTAATACTTTTTGGAAGTGGAATAAGGCTTTTTACTGATTAAAATGAGAGAAAGACTTCAAACAAAAGACACTTACCAACAATAACGTCAGAAAAATACTCAGCCAGTGAAAGAAAGGGACTATGTTTTGCAACTTCGGGTACATTCACATTTCACACAAAAACAATTGTCACTACTTGCACATTAGACAAAATAATATACAGTACAGGCCAAAAGTTTGGACACACCTTCTCATTTCAATGTGTTTTGTTTATTTTCATGACTATTTACATTGTAGATTGTCACTGAAGGCATCAAAACTATGACACCTGTGAAGTGAAAACCATTTCCGGTGACTACCTCTTGAAGCTCATTGAGAATGCCAAGAGTGTGCAAAACAGTAATCGGAGCAAAGCGTGGCTATTTATTTTGAAGAAACTAGAATATAAAACATGTTTTCAGTTATTTCACCTTTTTTTTGTTAAGTACATACCTCCACATGTGTTCATTCATAGTTTTGATGCCTTCAGTGACAAAATGTAAATAGTCATGAAAATAAAGAAAACCCAATGAATGAGAAGGTGTGTCCAAACTTTTGGCCTCTACTATGTATGTATGTATGTATGTAAGTATACATACATACATACATACACCGTATATTCCGCACTATAAGGTGCACCGGATTATAAGGCGCTCCTTCAATGAATGGCATATTTCAAAACTGTGTTCATATATAAAGCGCACCGGATTATAAGGCGCACCTATGCACCTACTAGATGGAGCTGCGCCAAAGGGAATGTCAACAAAACAGTCAGATAGGTCAGTCAAACTTTATTAATAGATTACAAACCAGCGTTCTGACAACTCTGTTCACTCCCAAAATGAATAAACAGCTGTTTTATTATTTTCCCCGAGGTAAAGTCAGTGACGTGGTGTTTTGTTTATCTTTTAACAACAGCAAGGTATAACATGTAGTGCAACATTTATATCACATTGTGGAGGGGAGCTTTTCCCTGATTCAATAAACCGGTAAAAAACAGTGATACTGTTACGGTAAATCAAACATTAGTGCAATCACAATATAGTAACACTCGAAATAGTGCAGAACAATAACAATATATCAATAACTCAACGTTGCTCAAACGTTAATGTCACGCAACACAACACACAAAATAAACATGTAAAGCTCACTTTATGAAGTTATTCCTCATCCACGAATCCCTCGAATTCTTCTTCTTCAGTGTCCGAATTAAACACCCTTGATTCGTTTATGTTAAATTCTCTCGTTGCTGCTCTATTCCCGTGTTCTACTGCGTGACTGATCGTCTTAAGTTTAAACTCTGCGTCGTGAGCGTGTCTCTTAATAGGAGCCATTTTTGGGTAAGAAACGATTCTTCTTCTACGGGGGAAAATTAACTCGTCGGCTGCTTACCGTAGAAGAAGAACTTCTACTGGGGAAAATGAAGTTGGCGGCTGCTTACCGTAGAAGAAGCGCTTTTTCTTCTACGGGGGGAAAAGAAGTTGGCGGCTGTTTACCGTGTTGACCTAAACTTTATGAAAATGAAGTTTAGGTTTGTTGTGGCTCAATATTGGTCCATATATAAGGCGCACCGGATTATAAGGCGCACTGTTAGCTTTTGAGAAAATTGGAGGTTTTTAAGTGCGCCTTATAGTGCGGAAAATACGGTATTTTTTTTTACTAAAAACAGAAACTATTACAACAACAAGAGTCAAAAATAGACATATTCTGGAAAATAATTATCATAAATATCAATATATTAAAAAAAAATAAAGCGTTGACATATTTTTTATGGATGCCCTATAAATGGTTAAAATGTGGCTAAAATATATATATATTTTCAAGCTTGTGCGACTAAGAATGGACCAAACGTAATTATTTCATTGATTCTCACGCATTAACATCACAACTTTTTTATATTTTTTCCAATCTACCAGTTTTAAAGCATCTGTAATAAAAAACTAAAGATTTGTTTAACATTTTGTTAACATACAGAGTAAATAAAGCAAATTAAAAAAGAAAAAGTACAGTTACATAACATTTTATTTTGAGCACCCCCTTACAAATTATTTTCAGTTTTTAATTTATGCAAACCAATTTTTTAACTATTTTAATCTAATTTTTTAATCTCTTATGTCCATTGAGTGTTATCTTGCACAATTTTCACATTTATTTAAGTTCTTTATGTAATTTTTTTCTGCCAGAAAACTGTTTATAATGCTTTTGTTGCTTTCATATGCACATTCAATTTGTCCTTGAGGTCCATGAAACAGTGTTTTTATCTACAGTAATGTTTCTCCTACAAAGGAAATCATTTTAAATGTGTTTTTTTAAATAAAATTTGGTTTCAAGATTTCAGTATGAACATTTTTAGAAAATTTTGAGCACATTTAAAAATACCGCGATAACAATAACCGTGATAATTTTTGTCACAATAACTGTGATAAGAAATGTTCATACCGTGACATCCCTAATGTCAATATACACATATTGAGATGCTCTGCTATGACCTAAGCATCTTAACTAGCCCCAATCTAATCCAATTTAAAGTGTACCGAGGCCGTTTATGCAGTCGTCACTCCATTCAGTCAAGTGTCGGTCACGTTCTCTGACAGCTTTCGACCAACTTCTTTCTCCCGGTGTGTGGAGCTGTTACAGCAGTCAACAAGAGTCAGAGTTCAGTGGTCAGCACAAAGCAGGCTTAAGCGCACTTAAGCCACGGCCTCCCCCTCACCCCACATGTCGCTTTTGGTCACATGGATAAAGTTGACGGGGGACAAGTGCAGGCAGGGCAGAGCGGGCAAGGGGCCTTAAATCTCAAGCTGCGTTTAATGTGCTGAGCGGGAAGATTACAGCGGCAAGTATTTTGTCAGACTGCAGCTTTCACTCTCAAGCGTAGTCATATGTTTGCTATTACACGTAAACCAACATTGCATTTCTACTGCTGCTTATACGGACCTTGTTATTGTCTTGCTCACTTGGAATTGTGTTTAAAAGGGACACTGACATTATTTAGTTTAGTTTCTTATTATTCTTCGGTCAGTGGTCAACAAAATAAACAAATAGTTTTACATAAACAAACAGTTGTACATTCATAAATTTAAAATGTAGAGTATCTTAGTAAATACACCTACCGTGGAACACAATTAATGTCTATGTAGCTATCTACAATTCTGCATATGCAAACATTGCTAGGCACATTTGTATTTTCCAATAAACTAATGTAGTATGTTGCCCCCAACCAAAGTATTATTAACAGTTCTCCATATGATGCAGAGTAGTTCACATGTGCAAACTGCAAGCACAATATGAACATCTTGATTAGTACCTCTCAAGAGTTCCAAGCAGAGCCTTAACATCTTTATTGGATTTAATGATAGGTAATTATTAGGGGTATAAAAATTAATCGGTAAAAATCGAAAACCGATTTTAACTTTAGAGTAGGGTTGTACGGTACACCGGTATTGGTATAATACCACGATACTAATGAATGATATTCGGTACAATACCGCCTCTGAAAAGTACCGATCAGCCACCCCCCGTCCTCGTCACGTCGTGACATTGCTGGATTTACGAGCAGAGGAGCATGTTCGGCAGTGCACAATCACGGAGTACTTACGAGCAGACAGTGTGTAGACAGAAAAGTGAGAACGGACGCATTTTGGCTTGAAAACTAACGATAAAGGTGAAGTTATAACACTGAAACGCCCACCGGAAGATGTGCTTTAAGACCTGGCTAGATAGCTAGCGGCTTAAGTCCAGCCCCAGTCGGCAGCGTTTTAGCTACCGTATTTTTCGGACTATATGTCACAGTTTTTTTCATAGTTTGGCCGGGGGTGCGACTTATACTCAGGAGCGACTTATGTGTGAAACTATTAACACATTACCGTAAAATATCAAATATTATTATTTAGCCCATTCACGTAAGAGACTAGACGTATAAAATTTCATGGGATTTAGCGATTACGAGTGACAAATTGTTTGGTAAACGTATAGCATGTTCTATATGTTATAGTTATTTGAATGACTCTTACCATAATATGTTACGTTAACATACCAGGCACGTTCTCAGTTGGTTATTTATGCGTCATATAACGTACACTTATTCAGCCTGTTGTTCACTATTCTTTATTTATTTTAAATTGCCTTTCAAATGTCTATTCTTGGTGTTGGGTTTTATCACATAAATTAACCCCAAAAATGCGATTTATACTCCAGTGCGACTTATATGTTTTTTTTCTTCTTTACTATGCATTTTCGGACAATGCGACTTATACTCCGGAGCAACTTATACTCCGAAAAATACGGTACTTCTAAATCAGTATCAAGTATATTTAAAAACAGTAACATTTTCATTTGTCAAGAAGCTGTGTCATTTATCTTGTGAGCTTATCAGCACGGACAGACGCCATCACAACGGATAAAACCTGTTCCAGGACATCCTTCTTGTTCTTAAACTAATCTAAACGAATAATTAAAGCTATACTTGCACTATTGTTTGCAGTGGGCTAACACAGCCAAAGCAAAACAAATGACCACTGTCAAAACACCATTCCAAAATAGGGGTGTAACAATTTGATTCAATATTTGTGGTTGCCTATACTATTCAGAGATATTTTTTTTTTTAGAAGGATAGAAATTATTCCGAGAGTTGAAATCGATTCAGTAATTTCTTACGAAAACAAATCAAGCAGTGTGACTGTGAAATAAATAGTGGATACTGGACACTGCAGATGAAGTTTCCTATATTCCTGTTACTTCTTGTAAGGGAATTATGTATAAATTAAAGGCCTACTGAAACCCACTACTACCGACGATGCTATCACGTCTGATAGTTTATATATCAATGATGAAATCTTAACATTGCAACACATGCCAATACGGCCATTTCCCGCCACACTCCCTGCTAAAAACGTTTTATTATGCTGATGTATGCGTGTGACGTCACGAGGACAAGGGCTATTCGGAGCCCGGAGAATCCTATACAACAAGCTCTGTTTTCATTTCATAATTCCACAGTATTCTGGACATCTGTGTTGGTGAATCTTTTGCAATTTGTTTAATGAACAATGGAGGCTGCAAAGAAGAACGTTGTAGGTGGGATCGATCGGTGTATTAGCGGCTGGCTGTAGCAACACAACAAGGACTTAGCAGACGCCTAGCCGATGCTAGCCGCCAAACCCACGGATGAAGTCCTTCGATCGCTGGAACGCAAGTGAGCACGGCTGTTGATGGGCAGATGAGGGCTGATGAATGGGCAGATGAGGGCTGGCTGGCGTAGGTGGAGCGCTAATGTTTTTATCATAGCTCTGTGAAGTCCGGTTGCTAAGTTGCTAAATTAGCCTTAGCATCGTTAGCAACAGCATTGTTAAGCTTTACCAGGCTGAGAATTATTAACCGTGTAGTTACATGAACATGGTTTAATAGTATTGTTGATCTTCTGTCTACCCTTCCAGTCAGGGATTTATGTATTTTGTTTCTATCTGCATTTGAGAACGATGCTATCACGTTAGCTCAGTAGCTAAGTGTGTCACCGATGTATTGTCGTGGAGATAAAAGTCACTTTGAATGTCCATTTCGCGTGCTCGACTCTCATTTTCAAGAGGATATAGTATCCTAGGTGGTTTAAAATACAAATCTGTGATCCACAATAGAAAAAGGAGAGAGTGTGGAATCCAATGAGCCAGCTTGTACCTAAGTTACGGTCAGAGCGAAAAAAGATACGTCCTGCACTGCCTCTAGTTCTTCACTCTAACGTTCCTCATCCACGAATCTTTCATCCTCGCTCAAATTAATGGGGTAATCGTCGCTTTGTCGCTCCAAATCTCTCTCGCTCCATTGTAAACAAAGGAAAATTGTGAGGAATATTACCTCCTGTGACGTCACGCTACTTCCGGTACAGGCAAGGCTTTTTTTAATCAGCGAGCAAAAGTTGCGAACTTTATCGTCGATTTTCTCTACTAAATCCTTTCAGCAAAAATATGGCAATATCGCGAAATGATCAAGTATGACACATAGAATGGATCTGCTATTCCCGTTTAAATTAAAAAAATTCATTTCAGTAGGCCTTTAATTATGGATACAAACAAGCAAGTAAACAACAATATATACCGTTGGAACTAGGTACCGTAATTTCCGGACTATAAGCCGCTACTTTTTCCCCTCGTTCTGGTCCCTGCGGCTTATACAAGGGTGCGGCTTATTTACGGCCTGTTCTTCTCCGACACCGACGAAGAGGATTTCGGTGGTTTTAGTACGCAGGAGGAAGACGATGACACAATGATTAAAGACTGACTTTTCATATACCGGTAGGCTGGTTATTTTGATAACGTACAGGTGAGCACTTTGTATTACTTTGCACCGTTGTATTATTTGTACTCTGCACGAATGCTGTTCGCCATGTCAAAGATGTGAAAGTTTGATTGAATGATTGAAAGATTTATTGTTAATAAATGGGACGCTTTGCGTTCCCAAACAGTCATCTCTGTCCCGACAATCCCCTCCGTGGTAGCAGGAACCCCTATATACTACGGTAATTACACATCAAAACCCTGCGGCTTATAGTCGGGTGCGGCTTATATATGGAGCAATCTGTATGTTCCCCTAAATTTAGCTGGTGCGGCTTATAGTCAGGTGCGGCTTATAGTCCGGAAATTACGGTACATATCTAGTTACTCAAAGTTTATATTTTGGTAGAAATGTCTTCACCATTGTTTTTAAGTGCAGCCCTCTCTCTCTCTCGTTGTTGATTTGATAGAATCACGTACATTGCAAGTCGCCATGCTGCTGTCATGAACGTGTGCTGTTCCGAGTAATGCTGAGTGTTGCCCAGGTTTAAGTCAAATGAACCCGATCGCTGGCAATACTGCTGAGGATTTTTTTTCTTCCATTGAGAGCAAAATACTGGTGAAAAAAAGACAAAATACATGATTTACAGGCAAAAATGGGAAAGTTGACAGATACGCTTCACACACTCCTCGTACTGGAGTTTGTGTTGAGTACAGCTCCTACCCCGCCTCACTCTGTTTGCAGAAGAGGAGGGACACAGCACCCAGAATGAGCAGGGAGACTAACGCCTCAGGACAATAAAGATTACATACAAAACCTAAAACCAGTGAAGTTGGCACGTTGTGTAAATGGTAAATAAAAACGAATACAATGATTTATAAATCAGTTTCAACTTATATTCAATTGAATAGACTGCAAAGACAAGATATTTAATGTTCCAACGGAGAAACGTAATTTTTTTTTGCAAATAATCATTAACTTAGAATTTAATGGCAGCAACACGTTGCAAAAAAGTTGGCACAGGGGCATTTTTACCGCTGTGTTACATGGCCTTTCCTTTTAACAACACTCAGTAAACGTTTGGGAACTGAGGACCCCAATTTTTGAAGCTTTTTAGGTGGAATTCTTTCCCACTCTCGCTTGATGTACAGCTTAAGTTGTTCAACAGTCCGGGGGTCTCTGTTGTGGTATTTTAGGCTTCATAATGCACCACACATTTTCAATGGGAGACAGGTCTGGACTACAGGCAGGCCAGTCTAGTACCCGCACTCTTTTACTATGAAGCCACGCTGAGAATGTGGCTTGGCATGGCCTTGCTGAAATAAGCAGGGGCGTCCATGAAAAAGACGTTGCTTGGAGGGCAACATATGTTGCTCCAAAACCTGTATGTACCTTTCAGCACTAATGGTGCCTTCACAGATGTGTAAGTTACTCATGTCTTGGGCACCAATACACCCCCATACCATCACAGATACTGGCTTTGGAACTTTGCGCCTATAACAATCCGGATGGTTCTTTTCCTCTTTGGTTCGAAGGACACGATGTCCACAGTTTCCAAAAACAATTTGAAATGTGGACTCGTCAGACCACAGAACACTTTCCCACTTTGCATCAGTCCATCTTAGATGAACTCGGGCCCAGCAAAACCAGCGGCGTTTCTGGGTGTTGTTGATTAATGGCCTTCGCTTTGCAAAGTAGAGTTTTAACTTGCACTTATAGATGTAGCGAAGAACTGCAGTTACTGACCGTGGTTTTCTGAAGTGTTCCTGAGCCCATGTGGTGATATCCTTTACACACTGATGTCACTTTTTGATGCAGTACCGCCTGAGGGATCGAAGGTCACAGGTATTGCCGCTTACGTGCAGTGATTTCTCCAGATTCTCTGAACCTTTTGATGATCTTATACCCAATCATGGCACCCACCTGTTCCCAATTAGCCTGTTCACCTGTGGGATGTTCCAAATAAGTGGTTGATGAACATTCCTCAACTTTCTCAGTCTTTTTTGCCACTTGTGCCAGCTTTTTTGAAACATGTTGCAGGCATCTAATTCCAAATGAGCTAATATTTGCAAACAATAACAAAGTTTACCAGTTCGACCGTTAAGTATCTTGTCTTTGCAGTCCATTCAATTAAATATAGGTTGAAAAAGATTTGCAAATCATTGTATTTTGTTTTTATTTACGATTTACACAACAAGCAAACTTCACTGGTTTTGGGTTTTGTGTATCGGTATGGCTGCATTGTCTCAAATACATATTTCTTTCAAAAATATACCGATATAACTCGTAATACTGGCATATCGCCCATCCCTGGTTGGATGGGAAGCGTAGGTTTTCATCCCGGATGTCTATGTACATTACTAAATTCATATTTTCCTCTATCCTGACTAGTTTACCAGTTCCTGATGCTGAAAAACATCCCCACAGCGTGGTGCTGACGGTGTCTGGTTTCATCCAAACATGATGCCTGGCATTCACGCCAAAGAGTTCAATCTTTGTTTCATCAGGCCAGAGAATTTTGTTTCTCATGGCCTGAGAGTCTTTCTGGGGAATTTTGGCAAACTGTTTATTAAGAAATGGCTTCCGTCTGGCCACTATACCATATTGATGGATTCCTGCAGGGATGGTTGTCCTTTTGAAAGGTTCTTCTCTCTCTACAAACGAATGCTGCAGCTCTGACAGAGTGACCATCGAGTTACAATGTACAGAAACATCCTGGATGAAAACCAACACCTCCCATCCAATCTGATGGAGCTTGAGAGGTGCTGCAAAGAGGAATGGGCAAAACTGCCCAGAAATAGGTGTGCCAAAAAGCTTTTGGCATCGTATTCAAAAAGACTTCAGGCTGTAATTGATGCCAAAGGTGCATCAACAAAGTATTGAGCAAAGACGGTGAATACTTATGTACATGCGATTGTTTGTTTTTAATACATTTGCCCCGAAAATCTCCCGGGGCAACCACTCTCCCAAATTTCTCCCAATTTCCACCCAGACAACAATATTGGGGGCGTGCCTTAAAGGCACTGCCTTTGCGTGCCAGCCCAATCACATAATATTTACGGCTTTTCACACACACAAGTGAACGCAAGTCGGTCACACTGAGGGTGGCGTATAAACAACTTTAACACTGTTAAAAATATGCGCCACACTGTGAACCCACACCAAACAAGAATGACAAACACATTTCGGGAGAACATCCGAACCGTAACACAACAGAACAAATACCCAGAACCCCCTGCAGCACTAACTCTTCCGGGACGCTACAATATACGTATATATTGAGACGTATATTTAGTGCAGGAATGCATAACGACACTGTTCCGCAGCGGTGGAAACACATTGACTCGAATAAAAACGGAAAGAGTCCGCTGTCGTGACGGTGCCGTTCTGCTGCCATTACGCATCCAGTGGAAATCCGGGGTTAGTTTTGTTAGGTAGGTATTGTTATGTTTTTTTTTAACTCTTACTCAAGCTTTGTTGATGAGGTACAATTGTAAAAGTTGGCATTGGTCCCCGGCCGCTGGTAAATAACAAATACAGACCTAGCCTTTATGTCAGGTAAAAGTACAGGCCAAAAGTTTGGACACACCTTCTCATTCAATGCATTTTCTTTATTTTCATGACTATTTACATTGTAGATTGTCACTGAAAGCATCAAAACTATGAATGAAATAACTGAAAACATGTTTTATATTGTAGTTTCTTCAAAATAGCCACCCTTTGCTCTGACTACTGTTTTGCACACTCTCTGCATTCTCTCGATGAGCTTCAAGAGGTAGTCATCTGAAAGGGTTTTCACTTCACAGGTGTCATAGTTTTGATGCCTTCAGTGACAATCTACAATGTAAATAGACACAGACAGCAGCTTTATTTTGTCCATTCTTAACATGTACAAGACACATAAGAACTGAAATTACATAGTCGTGAAAGTAAAGAAAACACATTGAAATGAGAAGGTGTGTCCAAACTTTTGGCCTGTACGGTGTATACACTACTCACAAAAAATTAAGGATAGTCTTCTTTGGGGTAAAATTTCAAGACGGACCTATAAATGCACTAACCTTTCCAGGTGAACTCAATTTGACCTTTTCTAAACTCACGAATGCGCATATCGTTCTCATCAAGCTGTGTATGGAAACGTTTGCAAAAATCTTTGATATTTACATTTTGACATACCAAGACAACACCTGAAGGGCCGGATCAGGCCCGCGAACAGGTTTTATCCGGCCCGTGGGATTAGTTTGCCAATTATAAACATTGACCTGAAATTTCTGAATGAAAGAAACTGCTGTTTGAAATGTGTCCACTGGATGTCGCAAGAGCAATTCTTTGTATCTTTGTAGATGATGCTACATATCTACAAAATAAACCACATGATGTTAGTACATCAGTCGAGGAAAATGATCAAACTACATAAATAACATCCTGTAATTTGATTTTGATATGATTTTTTTGTCTTGATAGATTGAAAATGAACACCAATGAGTTGACTGATGAACATTATCACATCATTTATTCAGAAAATATAAATAACGACAAATAAAGATAGAATACTATAAACAGCATATACAACATAAGTGTAAAAAAAACAACTATTATTTGTACAATTTCAGAATGTTTTTGTTCTATTTTTAAATAAATGATAAATGGGTTATACTTGTATAGCGCTTTTACAAAGAAAACAATCTGAAGTTGTCTTTATTTTTAAGTTATCGTGCCGTGATTTTACCAGTCCGGCCCACTTGGGAGTAGATTTTTCTCCATGTGGCTCCCGTTCTAAAATTAGTTTGACACCCCTGTATTAGAGGGAAGTAGCCACTAAGATTTGTGTCATCAGCGAGTCCTTACACAAAGACTGGACGAGTCACACAATAAAATATATAAAATGTTGTACATTTTGCCGTTGCTCTCATTGTTATAAAACAAGTTGTGTAAAAACAGGTGGATATTAAAAAGTTAAATAGTCTTAGTTACCAGTTTGAACTGGTAAACTTTGTTATTTCATTGCAAATATTAGCTCATTTGGAATTTGATGCCTGCAACATGTTTCAAAAAAAGCTGGCACAGGTGGCAAAAAATACTGAGGAAGTTGAGGAATGCACATCAAACACTTATTTGGAACATCCCACAGGCAAACAGGCTAATTGGGCACAGGTGGGTGCCATGATTGGGTATAAAAGCAGCTTCCATGAAAACAAAGCATGGGGCGAGGGTCACCACTTTAAGAACGGTAAGAACAACATTTCTCAACGAGCTATTGCAAGGAATTTAGGGATTTCACCATCTACGGTCCGTAATACACCCTGGCTTCCACCTGTTCGACCTGCTACCATCGGGCAGGCGCTACAGGTGCATCAGAACCAGAACAAACAGGCTCAGAGACAGCGTATTTCCCAGAGCTGTCACCATCTTGAACTCTAACTTATAATAATAATAATTCACCCCTATACAATATCCTACCCTAATACCCTAGTGTGCAATATTGCCCTTCGAGTGCAATACATCCGACACTGATTGTTATTTATTACTCCGGTACTCTTGTCTTGCTCTGTATATTGTACAGTATTTTGTATTTGTATAGTGTTTTGTATATTATACAGGATCGCTTATTATTTTTTATTGGATAGTAGTCTGTTTATTTAAATTATTAGTTTTATCTTTATTACCTCTTGTGTAATTTATTTTTATCCCATATTTGTTCCCACTACCGCACCTTAAGTTGGAGTCCTTAATCTGGTTTTATGCAAATATAATGACAATAAAGTCCATTCTATTCTAATATCATCAAAAGGTTCAGATAATCTGGAGAAACCACTGCACGTAAGCGATGATATTACGGACGTTCGATCCCTCGGAGGGTACTGCATCAAAAAGCGACTTTGGCGTGTAAAGGATATCACCACATGGGCTCAAGGAACACTTCAGAAAACCACTGTCAGTAACCGCAGTTGGTCGCTACATCTGTAAGTGCAAGTTAAAACTCTACTACACTGCAAAAACTGAAATCTAAGTGAGATTAAATATCTCAAATAAGGGTGATATTTGCTTATTTTCTGTCTGATAAGATAATTCTTCTCACTAAGCAGATTTTATGTTAGAATGTTTTACTTGTTTTAAGGGTTTTGGTCCTAAATGATCTCAGTAATATATTACAGCTTGTTGCTGAGATTTGATGACCTACAGTATATTGAGTAAAGCATGAACTAGAATATCAACTGTTGCAAAGCTGTGTCATCAACACTCACAAGTATAAAACTACTTTTTTAAAGTAATAATTTCTTATTTCAAGCATGTAAAAAAAAAAAATCATGACTTTGACACAATTGTGTCTCATATTAAAACAGATGACAGCCAAATGGACTTTGCTGTTTTATTTTCAATGAAAATACGAACTCATATAGTAGTGCAGTTATTAGTGAGAATATACTTATTTTAAGGTATTTTTAGGTTCATTGAGGTTAGCTAATTTTCCTTGTTTTGGAAAGTCTTGACAAGCCAAATTTTCTTGTTCTATTGGCAGATAATTTTGCTTAGTTCAAATAAAATACCCCTAATTTTTGTATTTTTTATTCTTGTTTTTGAACACTGACTTTTTGCAGTGTATGCAAAGCCAAAGCCATTTATCAACAACACCCAGAAACGCCTTGTCTATATTAATTAATCTCAACCACAACACCAGGGGGAGCTCCACTAACCACGTTAAACCCAGATTCCGATCTAACAAAGGTCTCAACTCATTCTCCTTTTATGCCACATCC
>NC_084736.1:11602407-11632407 GCF_033978785.1 Entelurus aequoreus | reverse complement strand
GTCACAACATTGCTGTTACGGCAGACAAACTGCTTTACGGTAGACTAAACGTGACTGCTGTTGTTGTGTGTTGTTACCGCGCAGGGAGGACGTTAATGAAACGGTCTAACAATAAACCCACATAAGAAACCAAGAACTCGCCCTCGATCATTCTACAGTTATGACGTCATTGGGCAGGCAAGCTGTTTATATTGTGGGAAAGCGGACGTGAGAACAGGCTGTCCCCACTCAGGTCCGCATTGAGCTGGAGGCGACGCCCCCTCCAGCTCCGGCTGAATACCGGGAGAAAATTTCTGCCGGGAGGTTATCGGGAGAGGCGCTGAATACCGGGAGTGTCCCGGTAAAAAGGGGAGGGTTGGCAAGTATGCACTAATTAGAGCAGAGGTCTCAAACTCGCCCATATTTCGTGGCCCTCTAATGAACTTCACAGTTTAGTGTAATTGCGGCCTGTGCACCCTGGGTGGCCAATAGTCTCATTGTGGACATTTTGAATCCTACCAACGACACAAAAATACCAGCACAACAAACACCGGGCAACACAAAGAGCAACTTGCGTTAAGCAAGCTTAAGTGTTCAATTTTGTCACATGGTTAGACCAAGCAAATACTTCATGCTGCCCAACCTTACCCAGACAACTAACTCCAGGTAAATGAAGTTTGAGACCCCTGAATTAAAAGGAGCGTAATTGTTTAAATTTAGGCAATTTGTGTTTTGTGCATAAAATTGTGGTGTTTTGTACATTTTTACTTTGGCAGTTGAGGACAAAAGTGTCAAAATACATTTATTTAATGTACACTCTTATATACATATTTTGAAGACGAACATCACCGTTATTTTTTTCTCAGACACGGTTGAAAACTAACTTCATAAACATTATGTAGATTCACCCGGTCACAGCATCAAGTACAGCTGCCCACTCGCTAATTGATACAGAGCTGCATATTTTATATATATATATATATATATATATATATATATATATATATATATATATATATATATATATATATATATATATATATATATATATATATATATATATATATATATATATATACACACTACCATTCAAAAGTTTGGGGTCACCCAAACAATTTTGTGGAATAGCCTTCATTTTTAAGAACAAGAATAGACTGTCGAGTTTCAGATGAAAGTTCTCTTTTTCTGGCCATTTTGAGCGTTTAATTGACCCCACAAATGTGATGCTCCAGAAACTCAATCTGCTCAAAGGAAGGTCAGTTTTGTAGCTTCCCGTAACGAGCTAAAGTGTTTTCAGATGTGTGAACATGATTGCACAAGGGTTTTCTAATCATCAATTAGCCTTCTGAGCCAATGAGCAAACACATTGTACCATTAGAACACTGGAGTGATAGTTGCTGGAAATGGGCCTCTATACACCTATGTAGATATTGCACCAAAAACCAGACATTTGCAGCTAGAATAGTCATTTACCACATTAGCAATGTATAGAGTGTATTTCTTTAAAGTTAAGACTAGTTTAAAGTTATCTTCATTTAAGAGTACAGTGCTTTTCCTTAAAAAATAAGGACATTTCAATGTGACCCCAAACGTTTGAACGGTAGTGTATATATATATAAATATATATTGGTCTATTCACAAAACCCAAAACCAGTGAAGTTGTCACGTTGTGTAAATGGTAAATAAAAACAGAATACAATGATTTGCAAATCCTTTTCAACCTATATTCAATTGAATATACTGCAAAGACAAGATATTTAATATTCAAACTGGAAAACTATATTTTTTGCAAATATTAGCTCATTTGGAATTTGAAGCCTGCAACATGTTTAAAAAAAGCTGGCACAAGTGGCAAAAAAGACTGTGAAAGTTGAGGAATGCTCATCAAACACCTATTTGGAACATCCCACAGGTGAACAGGCTAATTGGGAACAGGTGGGTGCCATGATTGCGTATAAAAGCAGCTTCCATGAAATGCTCAGTCATTCACAAACAAGGACGGGGCGAGGGTCACCACTTTGTGAACAAATGCGTGAGCAAATTGTCCAACAGTTTAAGAACAACATTTCTCAACCAGCTATTGCAAGGAATTTAGGGATTTCACCATCTACGGTCTGTAATATCATCAAAAGGTTCAGAGGATCTGGAGAAATCACTGCACGTAAGCGATATTACGGACCTTCGATCCCTCAAAAAGCGACATCAGTGTGTAAAGGATATCACCACATGGGCTCAGGAACACTTCAGAAAACCACTGTCAGTAACTACAGTTTGTTGCTACATCTGTAAGTGCAAGTTAAAACTCTACTATGCAAAGCCAAAGCCATTTATCAACAACACCCAGAAACGCCGCCGGCGTCGCTTGTCTATATCTTGTCTTTGCAGTCTATTCAATTGAATATAAGTTGACAAAGATTTGCAAATCATTGTATTCTGTTTTTATTTACGAATTACACAACGTGCCAACTTCACTGGTTTTGGGGTTTGTATATAGCACTTTACTATACTTGCACGATATCCGAAGCGCTTCACATTATAGGCCACATTCACCCATTTACACACACATTCACACACTGAAAGAAAAAGAAAAGCTACTAAGATATGTTTCTTTTTGTTTTGTTATTGTCAATACAGTCTTTCCCATAAACTGCCAAGATACCTGTGGCGGTGGGGGCGTGGCTATGGGCGTGGTCACCATGACATCATCGAACATTTGCATAATTTACTACGATATGATTTTCTCTAAAAAGGCTCAAAAAATGTATACTTACTAATTAATAACAGTTTCGTTTTAAACGTCCATCCATCCATCCATTTTACAATATAATTACAACACTTTATGTACATATTTATATACAGATTTGAACAATAAGTTATTCACTGAAATATATTTATTAATTGTGGTTCTTACAAAAAATATATCTTATAAAATATAAAAGCTAAAATGTCTCTTAAAGCTCTGCCCCTTTAATTAGTGCATACTAAATAATTTAACTTTAGCCTACTACTACAACCATATTATTTACCAGCAACATAAAGTGAAACAGAGGCAGAGGTGTCCTGCCACAGTCAGTAACAAATAAACAGAAAACAGTAGTGGTCAAATACAAATAAGGCAACAAGAGAAGTATCCTACACTTCTCTTTTGTAAAGTAAATCTGAACAGCCTATATGGGCATCTACATCAACTATATGATTTGCCTGAGAAGCTGGACAGGACAAAAAATAAATAAATAAATAAAACAATTTTTTTTATTTTATTTGTGGCGGACGTAATTCTTTCGTGGCGGGCCGCCACAAATAAATTAATGTGTGGGAAACACTGCAATAACAACAACACTTTATCTCATCTTCTCTTGTGTTTCCTTAAACAAATTAGCATTTTTCTGTCTGTGTTTAGGGAAAACCCAATTGTTGACAAAACAGTCACATGTAAAATGTGATGACCTAATGAACATGAATTTATTTATTTATAGACATCAGAGGATGTCTTTTGCAAGAACAGTAACAGTGTACGATCACAGCTGTACTGAACATTGCTGGTTTTTGCATGTAAGCGATCATTTAACAATATGCGTACTTCATTGTTCACAGCTGCCTGGAGCAGCAGTTTCACGGGCTACTCAAAAAAACGCCACCTGCATTAAGTGTTGCTGATGGGGAAGATCTTCCGGATTATCTCCCATGAGCCCTGAGTTGCAACAACAAACTTGTCATCACTTGCAATACAGTTTAATTTATTTGCAAAGGTTCGGCAAGCCTTAAGCTATAATTCCTCAATCGTCTTATCTGTGGGATTAATCGCAATGCATTGTGCTCGTGTGCGGGCGAAGGCGTTCTCGCGTGACAGACACTGCGAGGCAGCCAAGTGTTTATCTAATTGAACTGTGATTAAAATGTAGAAATGTGTTCATGAGCACGACTCTAAGGCGCTTAATGCAGTGCTGAGGCATCAGTGCGTGTATAAATGGACACATACGGCGTTTATACCTCGGTTTTCGTTAATGATGCGTTCCAAAATGTTTATACAAAAAATGTATTTTAATTTTTTTGGGATAAAATAATATATAATTTTTTGGTGTTACATAAACCAAAAAATCTGAACGGAAATCACATTTTATAGAGAATAATTCTACAGAAGTACCGTATTTTTCGGACTATAAGGCGCACTTAAAATCCCTTTTTTTCCTCAAAACTTAACAGAGCGCCTTATAACCCGGTGCACCTAATGTACGGAATAATTCTAGTTTTGCTTACCAACCTCAAAGCTATTTTATTTGGTACATGGTGAAATTATAAATGTGACCAGTAGATGGCAGTCACACATAAGATACATGTAGACTGCAATATAATGGCATACTTGCCAACCCTCCCGATTTTCCCGGGAGACTCCCGAATTTCAGTGCCCCTCCCGAAAATCTCCCGGGGCAACCATTCTCCCAAATTTCTCCCGATTTCCACCCGGACAACAATATTGGGGGCGTGTCCTAAAGGCACTGCCTTGAGCATCCTCGACAACCTGTCGTCACGTCCGCTTTTCTTCCATACAAACAGCGTGCCGGCCCAGTCACATAGTATATGCGGCCTTTACACACACATAAGTGAATGCAAGGCATACTTGATCAATAGCCATACAGGTCACACTGAGGGTGGCCGTATAAACAAATTTAACACTGTTACAAATATGCGCCACACTGTGAACCCACACCAAACAAGAATGACAAACACATTTTGGCAGAACATCCCCACCGTAACACAACATAAACACAACAGAACAAATACCCAGAACCCCTTGCAGCACTAACTCTTCCTGGACGTTACAATATACACCCCTCGCTACCACCAAACCCCGCACCCCCCAAACCCCACCTCAACCCCGCCACCCCATCTCCCGAATTCAGAGGTCTCAAGGTTTGCAAGTATGTATAATGGCAGTCACACATAAGAGATACATGTAGACTGCAATATGACTCAAGTAAACACCCAAATTTTACATGTTTCATTGGAAATATAGAACATTACACACAGCGCTCAAAAATCTGTCAAAATGTTTTAGTGCGACTTTGGTAAGCTATGAAGCCACACCGCTTGATGGATTGTACTGTGCTTCAACATACAACATATCTGCCATTTTGTTTCGCAATATTGTGTAAAAGAAACTTTTCTTACCTTCTGGTACCTGCTGATCTGTATTTGGGATCTGCATAAGTCCTGAAAAATTGCGCGCCTCCGCCTTAGTAGTCCGTGTCGACACCGTAGTCGATAAGCTTCTTCTTTTTCTCGGTCTTCTTGTTATGGGACATTCACCCTCCGCTATTTGCCATTTCTAATATAAAGTAGTGTAAAGTTCTAACTTATATCAGCTCTTATCTCAAGACACTATTAAATTGGGGGCACTCTTAAGTTGCAATAGCAGAATGGATACTCCCTTGAGAGTCCCAAGTAAGTATCCAATCACAAGTTGCGAAAACAGGAAGTGGCTTTGGAGCCATACGAGCCATAGAAAGCCTCAGAAAACTCACCGGTAGTCACAAATGAGGAGAGCAAAATGTTGATTATACCTGGTTCACACCAACGGCGCTTGCCCCGCTGTAAAGCGGCGAGCAAAGCGCCGTCATTTTTGTCAATTTTTCCACGAATATCCCGATCTCCGAAGTAGTGTTATGCTTTGATACGCTCAGATACGCTCTGATACGAATTAGTTGCCGCTTTGTTACCGTTCCTCACGATTTGATGCCGCTTTGATACGCTTTAAATCACGCTTTGATACGTTTTATTACGCTTTATTGAACTTTATTACGCTTTGATGCGATCCTGACGCTTTAAATCAGGCTCTGACACGATTATCAAGCTATGTTGTGCATTGTTACAACAAAAATAAGAAATAAATTTGAAAAACTCAGTATACTAAGTTTTCCCCACATTTTTTTAGATTTATCTATTTATTTGATTTCTCTTTTTGTTTTATTATATACAGGATAAAACACAATGTAATAAAAAAGAGAAATATGATAAACTAATAAGTAAAAAAAAAAGTGAAAAACTCAGTATACTAAGTTTTCCCCACATTTTTTTAGATTTATCTATTTATTTGATTTCTCTTTTTGTTTTATTATATACAGGATAAAACACATAATGTAATAAAAAAAGAGAAATATGATAAACAAGTAAAAAAAAATGTGAAAAACTCAGTATACTGTTTTCCACACATTTTTTATATTCATTTATTTTTTCAATTTCTCTTTTTTTTCGTTTTATTATGTTTATTATTTATTATGTTTTATATCTTCATTTCTTTTATTTCTTTGTCATCTTAATAAATATCTTTCATTTCTTATGCTAGTTGACAATAATAAAAGGCATTTCTTTTATTTTTTATATTCATTTATTATTTCAATTTCTCTTTTTTTTCCGTTATATTATGTTTATTATTTATTATGTTTTATATTCATTTATTTTTTCAATTTCTCTTTTTTTCCCGTTATATTATGTTAATTATTTATTATGTTTTATATCTTAATTTCTTTTATTTCTTTGTCATCTTAATAAATATCTATCTTTCATTTCTTATGCTAGTTGACAATAATAAAAGGCATTTCTTTTATTTTTTAAATTCAATGTCACTAGTCAATATCACAGTCACTTCCTATTTGTAGTTGTAGACTGGGGTCCGCGCTTTGAACCAAGATCTGTTAAGCTTTCCCACGCTTTGAGTCAAGCTTTGCTGAGCTTTGTCAGGCTTTGTCACGCTTTGATACGCTCTCTGCGCTTTATTCCATCCTTGACAGAGCGCCAAATTTTTTTAAACCGTTTAAAAAATTTTTGGCGAACTTGCCGCATGTCCCGCTTCACTACAAGCTTTCCCACGATCCATTACGGCTCTCACGCTTTAATCAGGCTTTGTTACACTTTAACGCCGCTTTGCATGCCGCTTTAAAGCGCCGTCAAAGCGCCGTTGGTGTGAACCTAGCATTAGGTGGCAGATATATATATGTGCAAGGCCATTTTCAAGAAGGATATCTAAGAGAAACTACATCTTGTGAGACGAGGTCGGCCGACACCAGAAATGGTGAAATGGTTTGCCCGGGACTTTCACACAAATCAACCAACTACGACCAACTACGTGACTATGTGAGTTCAAATATTTTATTTCTTATTTTCCCGTTTAATTTGTTTTATACAACTCTTTACATTTTTACAGTACCACGTAAGATATGTTTTAATTGCTGAAGTGGGTTTATCGAATGTTAAATGCGCCGAAAAAGAGGGGCTTCCAAAATGGGTACCGCTGTTTAAACTGCCATGATATGCAGTGGTTTGCTGCAACATGCATGGAGAAAATGAGTGTTGGCTCTAAGGTTTAGTCTTGAGGACTAAAGCACACTTTATCCTCAATCAGGCTCTAAAATCTCTTCCTATTCTTGGACACCTTAGCAGCACTACATTTAGTCTGTATTTACTTCCAGCGCTAAAGACTTTCAAGCTGTGTGACGACGCGTCTTGTTTACAAATGAAATTCTATGTGTTAAAATCAGTCGTTTGCACAATTACTTTGGCACTGGATGTTCTCGGACAAGTAAACTGAGTTGCTTGCGTTTCGGAAATTCCTTATCAGATGCGAGTCATTCAGATGGGGATGTTGACGTCACAGAAGTGGGTATCTTACAACACCAAGCAGCAGTGTACAATGTGGTGTACTATACATGCCTTTCAGCCCAGAGGCCTGAGAGTGCACACTAAGCTCGTTAAGTCCGTGTTAGAGCTTATGGTGTGGTGGGGACCAGACACCAACGTCCAGTGCCTGGGACATCTCGGAATATCCAGTGTACAATGGAGCAGCTCTTTCTGGTTCTCATCAAGCTTCTATAGACAAGACTGACCACGTTTACAGTTGTGGGCAAAAGTTGACATACACTTGTAAAGAACATAATGTCATGGCTGTCTTGAGTTTCCAATACTTTTTCTCCTCCAAACATTTTGCTGGGTATTGTGGCCAAACAGCTCAATTTTTGTTTCATCTGCCATCACATGAACAAAGATAAGACCTTCTGGAGGAAAGTTCTGTGGTCAGATGAAACAAAAATGTTGCTGTTTGGCCACAATACCCAGCAATATGTTTGGAGGAGAAAAGGTGAGGCCTTTAATACCAGGAACACCATTCCTACCGTCAAGCATGGTGGTGGTAGTATTATGCTCTGGGTCTGTTTTGCTGCCAATGGAACTGGTGCTTTACAGAGAGTAAATGGGACAATAAAAAAGGAGGATTACCTCCAAATTCTTCAGAACAACCTGAAATCATCAGCCCGGAGGTTGGGTCTTGGGCGCAGTTGGGTGTTCCAACAGTACAATGACCCCAAACACACGTCAAAAGTGGTAAAGGAATGGCTAAATCAGGCTAGAATTAAAGTTTTAGAATGGCCTTCCCAAAGTCCTGACTTAAACGTGTGGACAATGCTGAAGAAACAAGTCCATGTCATAGAACCAACAAATTTAGCTGAACTGCACCAATTTTGTCAAGAGGAGTGGTCAAAAATTCAAGCAGAATCTTGTGGATTGCAGTGAAACTTGCCAAGGGACATGTAACCAAGTATTAACATTGCTGTATGTAGGGATGTCCGATAATATCGGCAGTCCGATATTATCGGCCGATAAATGCTTTAAAATGTAATATCGAAAATTATCGGTATCTGTTTCAAAATTATCGGTATCAGTTTTAAAAAGTAAAATTTATGACTTTTTAAAACGCCGCTGTGTACACGAACATAGGGAGATGTACAGAGCGCCAATAAACCTTAAATCACATAATACCTACGGCTTTTCACACACACAAGTGAATGCAAAGCATACTTGGTCAACAGCCATACAGGTCACACTGAGGGTGGCCGTATAAACAACTTTAACACTGTGAACCCACACCAAACAAGAATGACAAACACATTTCGGGAGAACATCCGCACCGTAACACAACAGAACAAATACCCAGAACCCCTTGCAGCAATATATATATATATTATATATATATATATATATATATATATATATATATATATATATATATATATATATATATATACACACACACACACACACACACACACACACACACACACACACACACACACACATACAACCTGGCCCCCGGCCAAATTTTTTTAACTCAATGCGACCCCCGAGTCAAAAAGTTTGGGGCTACCTGGCGTATCTAGTCGATACTACTATGTATGCATCAATATTTTTAATCCTCACAAAATCTTTTTCCTTTTTAAAAAAAAAAAATCATATTATATTCATAAACTCAGGAAATATGTCCATGGACGCATGAGGACTTTGAATATAACCAATGTATGATCCTGTAACTACTTGGTATCGGATCGATACCTACATTTGTGGTATTATCCAAAACTAATGTAAAGTATCCAAACAACAGAAGAATAAGTGATTTACATTTTAACAGAAGTGTAGATAGATCATGTTGAAACGGAAAATAAGCAGATATTAACAGCAAATGAACAAGTAGATTAATAATGCATTTTCTTGTCCTTTATAATGTTGACAAAGTAATAGAATGAGAAATGACACAATATGTTACTGCATATGTCAGTAGACTAAGTAGGAGTCTTTGTTTGCTCACTACTTTAAGTACAAAATTGTCGTTCGATTGCAATTAGAAACATATTTAATGTACTATAAGATCTTTCTGTTAAAATAACGCCAATAATGCCATTTTCTTGTGGTCCCCTTTACTTAGAAAAGTATCGAAAAGTTGTTGATTTAAGCAAAGTCTGTATGTCATTAAAACAGTTAGCTCCATCTTTTGACACTTCTTCCAACCCCGTCCTTGCACGCTACACCGCTACAACAAAGATGACGGGGAGAAGACGCTGCCGAAGGTGAGCCACGTAAATAAGACCGCCCACAAAACGGCGCATCCTGAAGCGACTGTCAGAAGGCGACTTGAAGATGGTCGGTAAAACATCATCTATGCAACATTTTGACCAAAGAACCACCATTACATGTTATGTAGACCACAAGGAAGTCTTTTACATTTAGAAATATTAATATGACCCCTTTAATGCGCCCAATAATCCGGTGCACTCTATGGTCCGGAAAATACGGTAAGCAAAATCTATTGGACTTTGTCTGCAAAAAATGTTAACTCATAGGCAGGCACTAAAACTACAATAAGGCTTTTCTTTTAGATGACCTTATTGGAGAAATGTAGGCTCTTGCAAGAGAGTTGAAACAAAGCTCATACGTCAGTAGTAACCTTTCCAGTTAGTTTTTGTACCACACTGAGGTCAGGAGATTTCCAGGAGAAGAGGCTTTCCCTTTGGGGTAAAAAACACAAATGTAAAAATGTGTTTGGGGTCAGTGTGACAACAATTTTGTGAGTATCTGGCAGTCTTACATGTGCAGAATGTAGGGAGCTGTTGCAGACAACTAATAACACAGCCTGGATTAACACTGCATACTATAAGCCTGTCTTCTAAGCTGCTGTGCTTCTCTGTTTTTGGAAAGAGGTTTGTTGATGAATTTTAATATTCTCCTCCCATCTGTCTGGCTCTTATCTTTTCCCCGCTAAAAGATCCATTAACCGTTGTGCTTCCGCAGAATGAGATTATGAATATAAGCGATGTTTCTTTGTTGGGGAACACAATCTTTCTCTGTTTACTCTTTATTAAGCAGTCTGATTGCCAACTAGCAAAACATGAAGGCTAATTTTGTAATCTTTTAAAACACAAAAAGGACCGTAAAAGCACATTTTAAAGTGAGTTGATTAAGAGTGTGATTAAGGGTGATTAAAGTTTCCATGACTTCACAGAACTTTACATTGACCCACGCTCATTTCCTGGAGATTTACCCTAATCCTTGCCCAGCCTTAATCTTACGCAAAGTCCTCAGTCTAAAACGTTACGAATTAGGATCTGAAACTTCACAACCAACTCATGACAGTAAGCGGCGGGGGAAATTACAAGGACGATACTCCCAGAGATGAGTGCCATGTACACAACTCGCTGCCTAAAGCGAGTACACAACATTCTGAAGGACAGATACCACCCAGCACATGGCCTCTTCAACCTGCTACACTCTGGAAGAAGGTATAGATCGATTCGCGCCAGGACCACCAGAATGTCTCACAGTCTGTATCCCAAGGCTGTGAGACTGCTAAATGAACAGCCTGCCCCTTTGCTTATCTTATTACCTCACTCTTCACCACCTCAATAATTGTGATCTGGACATTGCATTGCTGCAACATCAACATAACACCCCTCAGACCTGACTGTTCCCACCCCCACTCCCCTCTATTCGCGATCTTCTTGACAATGCTAAACTGTAAACTATGGTCAACCTGCACATCAATGCAGTTTCTATGCCGCTAGACAAAGCTCAAACAAAATCTCGTTGACATGTATGACTTAAGTGTTATTATGACAATAAAGGAATTGATTGATTGATTAAGGCCATGTCTACACTAAGTCATTTAACCCCTTAAACAAATAATTATTTAGCCTAAGCCCCGTTTCAGCCACACTAAACCAGCGTTTAAGGTCCCCCTTCTCGGACACATTTTTACACGGCTAAGTGCACTGTGCATTTCTTGAATCACTTAGCTTTGTATGGACTCACTGATCGATTACAAACTGAGTTCGGAGAGGAAGTGAAGTTAGAAAGATCGCGCCACAGCCAGCTTCATAATAAAGCTGTTTCGTAACTCGGAGGTAACAACTGGAAATATGGAGGCGAGTCATCCAGACGTGCCCGTGTTTCTCATGTCTTCTACATGTACAGGCGCATGTGGAAATCACACATGAATACCTTAAGAGAAAGCGATTGCAGCTATTTGGGATACAACACTTCTCAGACGGCAAGAGAACTTTCCAATGTCCGGGTCAGCTGTGATTCGACTTAGCGAAAAACTTTGTCCATTTGTCGAAGGAGAGACAACGAAAATACGGGCCCCCCTGGATGTGATAACCATGTGATTACCATGAATCGATTAACGTGGACCCCGACTTAAAGAAGTTGAAAAACTTATTCGGGTGTTACCATTTAATGGTCAATTGTACGGAATATGTACCGTACTGTGCAATCTACTAATAAAAGTTTCAATCAATCAATCAATCAATCAATCAATCAAAGGTAGCGTGTGCTTTGTATTACCTGGCCGACGAGGGAAGACTACGGAAAACGGCGAATGTTTTGCACCGGCAAAGCAGACTGTATCAGTTATTGTCCGCCATGTATGTCTTTTGATTGATTGAGACTTTTATTAGTAGGTTGCACAGTGAAGTACATATTCCGTACAATTGACCACTAAATGGCAACACCCGAATACGTTTTTCAACTTGTTTAAGTCGGGGTCCACTTAAATTGATTCATGATACAGATATATACTATCATATATACTATCATCATAATACAGTCATCACACAAGATAATCACATTGAATTATTTACATTATACAATCAGGGGTGTGGAGGGTACGATATGGACAGCAAGTAGTGGACAGAGAGAGAGAGAGAGAGAGAGAGAGAGAGAGAGAGAGAGAGAGAGAGAGAGAGAGAGAGAGAGAGAGATCAGAAGGCATAAGAAAAAGTATCTGCATTTGATTGTTTACATTTGATTATTAGCAATCCGGGGAGGGTGTTAGTTTAGGGTTGTAGCTGCCTGGAAGTGAACTTTTATTGCGGTTTTGAAGGAGGATAGAGATGCCCTTTCTTTTATACCTGTTGGGAGCGCATTCCACATCGATGTGGCATAGAAAGAGAATGAGTTAAGACCTTTGTTAGTTCGGAATCTGGGTTTAACGTGGTTAGTGGAGCTCCCCCTGGTGTTGTGGTTATGGCGGTCATTTACGTTAAGGAAGTAGTTTGACGTGTACTTCGGTATCAGATAGGTGTAGTGGATTTTATAGACTAGTCCCGGACTCAACGTCTAGGTCCAGAGTATATGAAGTCACCAAAAACGAATGGACAATGAAGGTGAAGGCAAAAGAGTGAGGAGTGTCCTGACCAGATATCTAGATCCCTAGATTGATTGATGTAAAATGTTCTTTATCACATTGTTTAGGTGTCTAATAAAGATGTGATTAATTTATGATGGCTCAGGTGTGATTCACTACAATAGGGCCCCACAGCACACTGGATTCCAGTTAATTGAAATACCACAACACTGGATATTGTTCAGATAAGTAAAATTTACGAACTGGAGGTGACTATGACGTGCGCATTTTCCACGCATGCACATTAGGTTGCGTTGCGCCGGCGGACGGAGGGATGAGGGGGTCTTAAACGGTGGCATTGTTGTGTGTGCACACGGATAAGGTTAGGTGGGATTTACCCTGGATAACCCTTAGTGTAAACGGGGCCTTAGAGAAATGTGGCAGCCATTTGGACTTACTGATGGAGTTATTCAGAAAGGCAAAGTCGTCCCCTGGTTCTTTTGTTCAAACGGCTTGTCTGAATAAGGCGAGGGGACTGGAATTAGAAGTTTAACAATTTGATCTCCAAATGAAGTAAGTACAAACAGAAGCAGTACCAGTGCTAGAGAGAAGACCGTGCCCTACAAAGTCTGGTGTGCTCACATGCTTTTGTCCTCCTTGCTGTCCCTACCTGGTGGAGTTGTCTGGGCCAATGAAACCAAAAGTTAACTTAATGTGTCCAAAACACACTAAGGTTAGCTTTAAAGTCTCATACCTGGCGCCTCTTCTCACCATTAAAACCAATTAAGATACTGTGTGTGTACCGTATTTTTCGGACCGTAGGGTGCACCGGATTAAAAGGCGCATTAAATGGGTCATATTATGATTTTTTTCCTAAATTTAAAACACTATCTTGTGGTCTACAGAACATGTGATGGTGGTTCTTTGGTGAAAATGTTGCATAGATTGAGTTTTACAGACCATTTTCAAGTAACTTTCTGAGCGTCTCTTCAGGATGTGCCGTTTTGTGGGCGCTCACCTTCCACAGCGTCTTCTCCCCCGTCATCTTTGTTGTAGCGGTGTAGCGTGCAAGGACGGGAGTGGAAGACGTGTCAAAAGACGGCGCTAACTGTTTTAATGACATTCAGACTTTACTTCAATCAATAACGGAGCAGCATCTTCTCATCCATGGCTCACTAGTGCAACAACAACGCCGGAAATGTGTCCGGTGAAAAACCGTCCGACCGGAACTCTAATAACTAAAGTTCCTTGGGTGAATAATGTAAACTCACGACAGTTTTTAGCGCTTTGATAGCTAGTCTGACAAATATAAGTAAGAACTTTACGCTATTTTATATTAGAAATGGCAACAGTGGAAGATGAATGCCACATAAGAAGAAGAAGCTTATGACTACGGTGTCGGAACGGACTACAATGGCGGACGCGCGCACATTTTCAGGACTTATGCAGATCTCAAATACACATCAGCAGATACCAGAAGGTAAGAAAAGTTGGTTTTGTATAATAATGCAAAACAAAACGCCAAATAATGTCTGCTAATAGGTGCCATTTTGCGGTGCTTATACACTCACCATAATAGTACTCGTATGTTTAATGCGCCGACAATCCATCAAGCGGTGCGGCTTCATAGCTTACCGAAGTCGTACTAAAAACATTTTGACAGATTTTTGAGCACCGTGTGCAATGTTCTATATTCTCAATGGAACATTTAAAGTTTTGGTGTTATTTACCGTCGTCATCTTGCAGTCTACACGTATCTCTTATGTATGACTGCCATCTACTGGTCACAGTTATAATTACACCATGTACCAAATAAAATTGCTTCGAAGTCGGTAAGCACAACCAATTATTATGCCGTACATTAGGTGCACCGTGTTAAAAGGCGCACTGTGGATTTTTTTTGAAAATTAAAGGATTTTAAATGCGCCTTATAGTCCGTAAAATACGATATTTGCAAAGTTAAAAACACAGGGTGTACTCATTGCGTTTTGTCCTTGAACAGTACAAAGTGAATAGGGAGTGAGACTTCCTAAACATTCCACTGCGCTTTAGGGTGAAAAATATTCCTCTAAAAGGGTGTACCTCAGATGTCCACTCCAGGTATCCTCCTGTTTGCTTAGTTCAGTTCATTTTGGTTTGCTATGAAAATACCAAAACCATTACTGACAAACATAATAAAAATACTTTTTGATCGATCAATCAATCAATCGTTTACTTATATAGCCCTAAATGACAAGTGTCTCAAAGGGCTGCACAAGCCACAACGACAACCTCGGCTCAGATCCCACATCAGGGCAAGAAAAAACTCAACCCAATGGGATGACAATGAGAAACCTTGATAGGGCCCAGTGTGCCTACTGTTGGGATTGGACTGGATATTTGTATGCTATAGTGTTGTCCCGGTACCAAAATGATTAAGGTACTTTTCTAAATAAAGGGGACCACAAAAAATTGGATTATTGGCTTTATTTTAACAAAAAATCTTAGGGTATATTAAACACATGTTTATTATTGCAATTTTGTTCTAAAATAAAATAGTGAACATACAAGAAAACTTGTCTTTTAGTAGTAAGTAAGCAAACAAAGGCTCCTAATGTAGTCTGCTGACGTATGCAGTAACATATTGTGTCATTTTCCATTCTATTATTTTGTCAACATTATTAAGGAGAAGCTGTAGAAAATGAATTATTAATCTACTTGTTCATTTACTGTTAATATCTGCTTACTTTCTCTTTTAACATGTTCCGTCAACACTTTTGTTAAAATTTAATAATCACTTATTCTTCTGTTGTTTTGATACTTTACATTAGCTTTGGATGATACCACAAATTTGGGTATCGATCCGATACCAAGTAGTTACAGGACCATAAATTGGTCATATTCAAAGTCCTAATGTGTCCAGGGACGTATTTACTGAGTTTATAAACATATAAATTTTAGATGTTGTGATGTCAAAAAATATCGACGTAATCATAGTAGTATTGACTAGATACGTGCCTGTAGGTGATATCATTACAGTGGATGTCAGATGTAGATCCACCAATGGCGTTTGTTTACATTTTTAATGCCGGTGAGCTACGGTGTGTAGTGAAGCATGTTTAGCTATTCCTCGTCCTGCAGGGATGATAATTGTAAGAAACTTACTTTATTTGTCGCCATGGAGGCGAGGATTAGTGATTTAGAAGTAGCTAAAACACTGCAGACGGCGGATGGACTTAGCCGCTAGCTAGCTAGCCATGTCTTAAAGCATCTCTTCCTGAGGGTGTTTCAGTGTTATAGCTTCACCTTTATCGTTAGTTTTTAAGCCAAAATGTGTCCGTTCTCTCTTTTCTGTCTACACACTGTGTCTGCTTGTAAGTACTCAGTAGTGATGGGTTGATGAGGCCTCATGAAGCGTTTCGACACATTGCAAAACTGTATTGATACTGTGTCGATACTGTGTCACTAAATACTGACATCTGCTGGACATTAAAAATCCCTACAGGCAACCTATGGACCGACTCAACTGACACTGATTTTATGACCTAGTATATACAATAATATAAACCAAGTCATTGTATTTCATTTAGGATTATTTCATATCTTCATTCAAATAAAAATATATTTTTATCTTTTTTAGATACAGTCAAATAATGTGAACATGTATCGTGACTAGGATGGTAGAAGGTGGGGATTGAACCCCAGTAACCAGCAACCCTCCGATTGCTGGCACGGTCACTCTACCAACTTCGCCACGCCGTCATTCCTGTACCTTCTCTAGTAACAGTAGTGATGGGTCCTGCAACACAGATGCATCGGCGCATGCGTCGAGCTCATAGAGCGAAACTTTGTGTCGGTGCGCGTACCGCTTTTAGAAAGTCACGTGACCGATCATGAGCTGCTTTGGTCACGTGACCGATACGCGAACTGTATCGCACTGACGCCTCCTCTGTGCCCTGTGAGCAACGTTCCCTCTAAGGTGCGCGCCTGCGCAATTGCGCAGTGCTCAAGCGTCCTCCGCGCACACTGTGCGCCGCACAGCAAATATGTGCCGCGCACCAAATCAAACCCATCTGAATTCTAAACAAAATCACATTTATTCTGTGTAATTTTGAAATGCAACTTTGAGTGACAGTGACAACAAGCGGCCCTAACGGTGTTCGTCAACAACACGCATTGCGCCGCTTCCTAATAAACACAGTTTGGCGCGCAGGCGTCAGTGCGATACAATTCATGAGCGGTCACGTGACCAGAACAGCTCATGAGCGGTCACGTGACCAAAACAGCTCGTGTTCGGTCACGTGACTTTCTAAAAGCGATACGCGCACCGACACAGGGTATCGCTCTATGAGCTCGACGCATGCGTCGATGCATCGGTGTTGCCGGACCCATCACTAGTACTCAGTGATTGTGTGCAGCCGAACATGCTCGTCTGCTCGTAAACCAGCAATGACACGACGAAACGACGCGGGCGCAACTGGGTGGGGGACCGGTACGTTTCAGAGGCAGTATAGTACTGAAAATGATTCATTAGTATCGGGGTACTATACAATACTATACAACCCTAGATTGGACTGGGTAGTTGTATGCTACCCTGCTATACAATACATGTCTACAGAGCGGTAGCAAGTGAAGAGAAAAAGTTCATGATCTTGTGGTGGGCGGAACAAAAATAAAAAGATGCAAGGCTCGGATGTGTTGTAGGCGGAAAATACCGAGCTGCTTCTACCACCACTGGCAAGGGATTGAACTCTAGTCAACTTTGTAATGTAGCCTCTTTCAATAACAACCACCTCCACTGCAGTCACTTTTTGTATGAATTCCTCGGAAATCCCTTCTCGGGAAGTACTGTGTATTTTCTGGCTGGCCATTTTAATGAATATGAACTCCATCCAAGTAGATTGGGGTTACTTCATCTGATCATGAGCTCTGTCGCTCGCCATTGTAGTCAAACAATAGAACAATGACATCGGCAGACCAAAGACCGAGAGGAAGTTTCACTTTTGTTTCACCTAAGCGGGAAAGGCCTATCAGGGGAAGTAAAAAAGCTGCAGTCCTGTTTAGCTGCTTTCTTTGGTGCCAGCTGCCCAGTCTGGGTCGCTGCAAATCTTCTTGTACCTAATCTAGCTAAGAATGTATCACTAATATGCTACAGTAGTCACCATTATGCTTTGTTTGCAGAACAAAATACTGTAAGGCATAGGCGCCCATCTACATTTCTGCCAGTGGGTGCTCGGTGTGTATTAGTGTCGTCCCCATACCAATATTTTGGTACCGGTACCAAAAGTATTTCGGTACTTTTCTAAATAAAGGGGACTACTATAGTAGTATAGTATATATTTGTACCACGAATCAATCCGATACCAAGTAGTTACAGGAACAGTTGAAAAACTTATTGGGGTGTTACCACTTAGTGGTCAATTGTACGGAATATGTACTGTACTGTGCAATCTACTAATAAAAGTTTCAATCAATCAATCAATCAAAAAACCACAAAAAATGTCCTTATTGGCTTTATTTTGACAAAAAAATCTTAGGGTACATTAAACATATGTTTGTTATTGCAATTTTGTCCTTAAATAAAATTGTGAACATACTAGACAACTTGTCTTTTATTAGTAAGTAAACAAACAAAGGCTCCTAATTTAGCTCATTTATAATTCTATTATTTTGTCAAAATTATTAAGGACAAGTGGTAGAAAATGAATTATTAACCTACTTGTTCATTTACTGTTAATATCTGCTCACTTTCTCTTTTAACATGTTCTATCTACACTTCTGTTAAAATGTAATAATCACTTATTCTTCTCGTCTGATACTTTACATTTGTTGTGGATGATACCACATATTTGGGTATCAATCCGATACCAAGTAGTTACAGGATCATACATTGGTCATATTCAAAGTCCTCATGTATCCAGGGACATATTTCCTGAGTTTATAAACATAATATACTTTTCGAAAAAACGAAAGAAGATTTTGTGATGTTGAAAAATATCGACGTAATCATAGTAGTATCGACTAGATGCGCTATTGTACGTGGTATCATTACAGTGGATGTTAGGTGTAGGTCCACCAATGGCATTTGTTTATATTGTAGCGTCCCGGAAGAGTTGGTGCTGCAGGGAATTCTGGGAATTTGTTCTGTGGTGTTTATGTTGTGTTGCGGTGCAAATATTCTTCCAAAAATGTGTTTGTCGTTGTTGTTTAGTGTGGTTTCACTATATGCCACAGGTTTATGACAGTGCTGGCGTTGTTCATACGGCCACCCTTAGCGGCTGTTGAGTAAGTATGCCTTCATTCGCTCATGTGCAGTGTGTTCCAAGTCAAGATGGTTGTGTCATTAGTTCATTATCGGGCACAATGAAATCTCGGTTGGACTTTGATAATTATAGACTAGGGATGTCCGATAATATCGGACTGACGATATTATCGGCCGATAAATGCTTTAAAATGTAATATCGGAAATTATCGGTATCGGTTTCAAAAAGTAAAATGTATGACTTTTTAAAACGCCGCTGTGTACACGGACGTAGGGAGAAGTACAGAGCGCCAATAAACCTTAAAGGCACTGCCTTTGCGTGCCGGCCCAATCACATAATATCTACGGCTTTTCACACACACACACAAGTGAATGCAATGCATACTTGGTCAACAGCCATACAGGTCACACTGAGGGTGTGCGTATAAACAATTTTAACACTGTTACAAATATGGGCCACACTGTGAACCCATACCAAACAAGAATGACAAACACATTTCGGGAGAACATCCGCACCGTAACACAACATAAACACAACAGAACAAATACCCAGAACCCCTTGCAGCACTAATTCTTCTGGGACGCTACAATATACACCCCCCGCTACTCCCTGCCACACCTCAACCCCGTCCACCTCAACTTCCTCATGCTCTCTCAGGGAGAGCATGTCCCAAATTCCAAGCTGCTGTTTTGAGGCATGTTTAAAAAAAAGAATGCACTTTGTGACTTCAATAATAAATATGGCAGTGCCATGTTGGCAATTTTTTTCCATAACTTCAGTTGATTTATTTTGGAAAACCTTGTTACATTGTTTAATGCATCCAGCGGGGCATCACAACAAAATTAGGCATAATAATGTGTTAATTCCACGACTGTATATATCGGTATCGGTTGATATCGGAATAGGTAATTAAGAGTTGGACAATATCGCAATATCGGCAAAAAAGCCATTATCGGACATCTCTATTATAGAATATATGATTTGTGACTCAATTATGTAAAAATGGACTAAACTCGCCACAAAATTAACATTTACAAGACGAAAGTCCTGAGTAGTCCTGGGTTCGATCCTGCGCTCGGGATCTTTCTGTGTGGAGTTTGCACGTTTTCCCTGTGACTGCGTGGGTTCCCTCCGGGAAATGTTCCCTCTAATTTTTCATGTGTGTGAGCAAAGGCAAAAACTCCCTGAGCATTCAGTGGAGCCCATGTGAGCAACATCGGACGTGCACACTGTGGCTACACCAGCAGCACACCTGTCCCAAACCTGACTAAATAACAAGTTCAATCTCCATCCATCCATCCATCCTTTTTCTACCGCTTGTCCCTTTCGGGGTCGCTGGAGCCTATCCCAACTGCATTCGGGCGGAAGGCGGGGTACACCCTGGACAAGTCCCCACCTCATCCCAGGGCCAACACAGATAGACAGACAACATTCTCTTATTATTATAATCAAATGACAGCAGTCATTTCCATTAGATTATTTTGTAATATAAGTGTTAAGGCCCACTTACAATGACAATGACAAAATAAATAATAATTTTTACCCCTTTCAGACATTGCATTTAGTTCCCATTAAAACATTCACATGTTGCACAATGAGATGTAAGCAGGGCATCATGTGTACATTCCTGTAACTTTCTGTTTGTAAAATATATATTTTTATTAGTATTTATTTAATATACTAACAGCATTTCATGATTAATATTTATAAATTAAGATTCCTAATAAATGACACTAGAATAAGCACACATTTGATTGGTAAATCACAGTGTAACAACCTGGAATGACACTTTATGTGTGGTGTTGGAGTTGTCCGACTTTTTGTGTGGCTGTAAACGCATCACTGGCTAAGTGCCATATGTGGATGTGTTGGCGCAAGTGAGAAAGAGCGAGCGGCTGCTGTTGATATAACAAACTTGCTTTTGGTCTGGTTTGTACTGCAGAAAATGACCACTTTTGCTAGATATAATTTTTTTTACTAATGTTTTGGTGATGTGTTTATGGCTGACAATTAGGGATGATACTCGAAACCGGTTTTCCCGGTTGTTCGATAAGAAAAGAACCGAGTCCTCGGACTCGAATCCGTTTTTGAGAACCGGTACCCGTTATTGAGACCACTATAGTAAAGAAAAAGAGTTAGTTCTTTATTCGAATCCCTCGGAACGAATCCCATCCCGACCAGAATGCCCCTTGAGACATTACAAGAATTTACGTCACGTAGCTCAGTCATTAGGCGCAGATAGGGAAAGCAGGAAAAACAATGGAGTAATAAAGTTCAAAACAAAAGGTATAATCCAATGAATAACTTTACAGGGTACAAACACATGAAGAACACTTTTACGACCAACCGGAAACATAGCAACCAGGCTAGCAACGCACCTCCTTTACGGCAGCTGTCACAACGTTCTTAAAGCAACCGCAGCACATATATATATATATACACAACATATATGACATCTCCCTTTTTTAACTTTTGTTTTTCTTTCCTTGTAAAGAAAACAAAATCACACTGTATATGTGTTGTCTGTCTAATTATAAATAATGCAGACGAGGCGTGTTGGCTGAGTTCTTGACGTTTACTTTCACGGGTGACGACATGCAACACTTTTCGGGGCTACCGCGCATGCTCGTCACTCCCGTTGCATGCTGGGTAGTGTAGTTGTTGTATTCCCTAGCTCATAACATCACATCTTTCCCCCTATAAAGAAAGATTTTAACTCAATAAAGTGTATTTCTTTTTTTAGCATTAACTTTTCATTTTTTAGCATTGTAACCACATTTGCAAACAACTTTTCTCTTCATAGAATTTTCTTTCAATAAAGAACTGAAGTGCAAAAATGTCAAAGCATCATAACAGTTGTGTCAAATAGCAGCAGAAGTGCACTTTTTGGAGAGCTGTATTATTTTCAGTTTTGTGCCCAAGGGACTGATTTTATTTAACACTATATTATTATTTATACACCTATAGTGATCACAGAGACAGGTTGTTTTTGTGATACTGTATATATTTGTTTTTCTGAAAAATCCCACTTAATATACTTTGGGTAACAACAGTCAATATTTATTTTTTTTATTTTATTTTTTTAGGGGGGGTAACAGTCAATATTTATTTATTTATTAGATTTGATTTTTTTCTTATATAATAAAAGTGAGCTTTTGTTAAACCAAATATTGTGTGTTTTTTTCCATACACAACAACCTATCTGGACTCGATAAGAGAATCGATAAGGAATCGGTTCGATAAGAGGATTCGATAATAGGCTCGAACTCGATAATTTCTTATCAAACATCATCCCTACTGACAATAAAGAGTTTTGCTCAGTAAAGTGATGGATGGAATTCATGTCCTCAAAGCGTCTCGACAGACGTTACAATATTTGAACAATGATGACGAAAACTGTTTTCTCTGTCGTGTCTGTGTCGTGTCGAAAATTGTTATGCGCTTATTTTTTTATTTGATTTTGTGCGTGGCATAGATTTGCCGTGCGCAGAGGACGCTTGAGCAGTGCGCAATTGCACAGGCGCGCACCTTAGAGGGAACGTTGCCTCCGGGTACTCTGGCTTCCTCCCACCTCCATAAGACATGCAACTGGGAATAAGTTGATTGGCGACACTAAATTGGCCCTAGTGTGTGAATGTGAGTGTGAATGTTGTCTGTCTATCTGTGTTGGCTCTGCGATTAGGTGGCGACTTGTCCAGGGTGTACCCGGCCTTCCGCCCGAATGCAGCTGAAATAGGCTCCAGCCAGGGCCGGCCTGTGGCATAGGCCGTATAGGCAAATGCTAAGGGCGCCGTCCATCAGGGGGCGCCACGCCAGTGCCACAAATGTTGGAGAAAAAAAAAAAAGAAAAAAAAGTTGGTATTATTATTTCTAAATACAAAAAATAATCCCATGTTAATTAAAATGCAAAGTAAAGCCTATTTAATAGAAAAATTATTTGTTACAACATTACGCCCCCCCCTCCCCCCCCCGCCCCCCGCTCGGTGCGCCCCCTCCCTTCCCGTATCATGACTCTTTTTGGACGTCACCACATCAAAAAACTACACAAGATGTCAAAACGGCCAAAACTGTCAGGTGCCCAGGGAAGAAAAAATAGAAAAGAATAGGAGGAGAAACGAGAAAAAGACAGAGGTAGCAGGTAGGTAACGTTAGCCTACATGAAATTATTTGTCTGTTACAGAATGTGATAGTAACCTGGCTTTAAGCTAATGTTTCATGATTCGGCAATTGCTAATCAATAAATAGCTAGTTCTGTTTTAACGTCGGGTTAATATTGTGGAGGGGGCTAAATTGTTATGGAAAATAATAATGTAACGTTAGGTAATTACAGTACTCCCTGGTGTACAGTAATTTGTAAGTCATTCTAGTTAATGCAATATTAAAAAGCACAAATAGAGAACTCTGTAGGATCCCCTTTTTTTGTAATATAGTTGTTAAAGTCATACTGGTTTGATATCTTGTTTTGTGCAGTGCCTTATTTATATTGTATTTTTAATTTATTTTATGCAACTTGTTGACATGTTTTATTTTGTGTTTATGTATGTAAAAAATATTGTATTTCATATATTCATTTTTAATTTTTTGTATTCATTTATTTATTCATATTTTTTTTAATCTTGTTAACTATTCTGATTGTTAATTTGCTTTCTTTAAGTAAAAAAAAAAGGTCAAAAACAAAGCTATTGGGTTTCTTGTGAGTATATACACTTCACTGCCGATGTGGGGGGGCGCCACCTAAAATCTTGCCTAGGGCGCCAGATTGGTTAGGGCCAGGCCTGGCTCCAGCACCACAACGCCACCCCAAAGGGAACAAGCGGTTAGAAAATGGATGGATGGATGGATGGAAGACTGAATTTTCTAAAATTATTTTAAAGATTGAAAGTTACCATCGATCCCACGGCATCGTCCGTGGATGCTCGGGCCCCCAAGCACCCACGGGATCGGCGCCTATGCTGTATGGTATTTGCAGTGAAGTCGTGGTAAGACTTTGTGGTCACACTGGGAATTTTAACTACAGCCTATGAGCAATTGTTGTAACCGTCTACAAGCTTCTCGCCACTGATTGATGGTATAGTCCTACTTTTTGGCATACTTCTACATGGGTCAGAATGCATTGTTTCCATTCGAATGCGGCTTGCAGGCTTTTTGATTCACGGTGCTCTTTTAAGACCCAAGAACTTGGCCCTCCCTTCCGACAAATGTTTGCTGACATAATTTTTTTCTCCAAATCGCCTCCTGTGATTTCTCCAGTCCTTTGATGCCCTCAGCGCCTCCAGCCCGACAAAGCGGCATCACAGCGTGATAGTACCTCCATGTGTTCCTTCCTCAAAGGCTGTTTGTTCCCACTACCCTGCACTGGATCAGCGCTAAAGGTCAGGCCGGGATGTTTGTGTGACATTGTGTCCTCACGGGGTTTTTTACGACTTGAACTTTTCCAAACAAACTCTGACATTTGACCTCCCAAATCATCTTAGAAGGACCATTGATGTACTTGGCAGAAAGGGATGGGAATCAAGAACTCTCAGCCACTTCCATCTAGGGATGTGTACTTTGTTGGCACTGAACGAATCCCGCTGGTCCTACCGGGCACCGATTCACGTAACATCCAAACGGCTGCCGACTAAGTAATCACTCCAGCAGCACTGAGAGGGGACCCAGCCAAACTACCTCTAGATCAAGGGTGTCCAAACTACTGCCCGTGGGCCAAGTAAGTCTTCAATTACTACAATTCTTCTCAACAAAAGAGGAGAAATACTGTATAACCTTAGAGGAAAATGTCATTTAAAACATTCGTATGCTCGTACAACACTTAAAACCTTTAGCATATCAATATGCGGAATTAAATTATGGGATGGATTAACCAAAGAAATCAAACAAAGCACCGATATGATTCAGTTGGAGAGACTGTTGAAACTACAAGTGTTCACAAAGTACACAGAACAAGAATTATGATGAACATCTTGAACCCTTTTTTATTTATTTATTTGTTTTATTGAGACAAAGATTATTTATGTAATTATTTGTTTGCTTACTATAATACAGTGGTTCTTAACCTTGTTGGAGGTACCGAACCCCACCGGTTTCATATGCCCATTCACCGAACCCTTCTTTAGTGAAAAATAAAAAATATATTTTTTTTCCAAATTCAAGACAAAGTTATATGTTTTTGGTTACACTTTAGTATGGGGAACATATTCTAAGTAACAAAGACTTAATTTAGAGTTTTTTGGACACTAGGGGAACATATTCTAAATAACAAAGACTTAATTTAGAGTTTTTTGGACACTATGGGAACATATTCTAAGTAACAAAGACTTAATTTAGAGTTATTTGGTTAGGGTTAGAGGGTTAGGGCCAGGGTTATAATAAGGCCATGCTGAATAAAGCATCAATAAGTACTTAATAATGACTAGTTAAGAGCCAATATGTTACTAACTTGCATGTTAATAAGAAACTAATTAATGGTGAATATGTTCCCCATACTAAAGTGTTACCATGTTTTTTTACTGGTGCACAAAATGAAGCGTGCACGAACATCACCTTGTTCAAAGAACAAAACCAACACAGTGCATAAACTCACAACAAATTACACACCTGCAAATCAGTCTGACTTCTGCTGTTGCCGTATCCGTAATACGCCGATAGGGAGAAGTTTTTATTTACATGATGAGTCGGGTGTGTCTTGACCTCCGCCGAACCCCTGAGCCCGACTCACCGAACCCCTGAGCCCGACTCACCGAACCCCTGAGCCCGACTCACCGAACCCAGGTTAAGAACCACTGCTATAGTATATTTGTTTATTATTTATTTGTTCACTGTTCTGTTACACAGAACAAGGAAATAGGATAACATTGCTATGGTATGAAAAGGGGTATGATTAAATAAGCTCAGCTTCTTCCAACTCCTTTTCGGAAATACTGTATGTGATGAATGACATTGTATTGTATGCATGTTCGAAATAAACTGAAACTGAACTTGGCCCGCGGGCCATTTTGTCCTTAAATAAAATAGTGAACACACAAGACAACTTGTCTTTTAGTAGTAAGTAAACAAACAAAGGCTCCTAATTTAGTCTGCTGACATATGCAGTAACATATTGTGTCATTTATTATTCTGTTATTTTGTCAAAATTATAAAGGACTAGCTGTAAAAATAGATTGTTAATCCACTTGTTCATTTACTGTTAATATCTGCTTATTTTCCATTTAAACATGTTCTATCTACACTTCTGTTAAAATGTAATAATCACTTAGTCTTCTGTTGTTTCAACTTTTATTCTGTGGCTTTTAACACTACGTGAGTTGTGTGGTCCTCTGTTGTCCTGTGTTTTTAAAATGTTGATTTCTATTTACTGTTTTAATTGGTTTTACCCTTTAAAGTCATTTTTAATCATATGTATTTTATATTGGTTTTATATGGATTTATTTTGGGGTTTTATTCAGTCATTGGTGGAGCTACGGATGATATTTTAATATTGTTTTTAATGTTGTGCAGCACTTTGGAAACATTTTTGTTGTTTAAATGTGTTATATAAATAAAGTGGATTGGATTGGATACTTTACATTAGTTTTGAATGATACTACAAATTTAGGTATCGATCCGATACCAAGTATTTACAGGATCATACATTGGTCATATTTAAAGTCCTCATGTGTCCAGGGACATATTTACTGAGTTTATAAACATAATATACATTTAAAAAAAAAGGAAAAAAGATTTTGTGACGATAAGAAAATATTGATGTAATCATAGTAGTATTGACTAGATACGCTATTGTACTTGGTATCATTACAGTGGATGTCAGGTGTAGATCCACCCATGGCGTTTGTTTACATTCAGGCGCGCTAGCTTTTGTTAGCGGTGACGCCGGTGAGCTATTGTATCCTCCTACGGTGTGTAGTGAAGCGTGTTTAGCTATTCCTTGTCCTGCAGGGATGATACTTGTAAGAAACCTACTTTATTTATCGCCATGGAGGCGAGGATTAGTGATTTAGAAGTAGCTAAAACACTGCCGACTGCGGATGGACGTTAGCCGCTAGCTAGCTAGCCATGTCTTAAAGCACCTCTTCCTGAGGGTGTTTCAGTGTTATAACTTCACCTTTATCGTTAGTTTTTAAGCCAACATGTGTCCGTTCTCTCTTTTCTGTCAACACACTGTGTCTGCTTGTAAGTACTCTGTGATTGTGCGCTGCCGAACATGCTCCTCTGCTCGTAAAACCAGCCACGACGCGCCGTCATGCCTGGAAACCGGCACTTTTCAAACAGAGTATAGTACCGTTTTTGATTCATTAGTACCGCGAAACTATACCAGTACCGGTATACCGTACAACCCTGCTCATTACTGAAAAAAGTACAAAAAATACTCCATGATTTACCCTTTGGATCCATATTTTTGCTGTTTTTTATAAAAATAGTAGTGGTGCACTAAGGGCCTCTTGGCTCCCACCACCACCAAATACTGCAACACTACTGGACAGACACCGTCTGGGTGCCGACGAGCACATCTAAGAGGGATTAAGACGGGATGCTGTTGGGGATCGGCAAGAACAGTGGGAGGCTTTCCACACACAGCTGTGTGCTGGGGCCTTTCATAACGATCTGGCCTCTGGCCTCTCCTCTGTCTCTTTGGCTCAGACCCTCCACCACCGTCCACTCCCACTGACCTCACAGTTCACACGGCTGTCGCGCGACCGTAGGAGGCCAGAACGTGTCTGCAGAAAGAAGACACGAAACATGGCTTTGTTTTGTTTGTATATAAAGTACATCTATACTCATTGGATCAGACCTGGGCAAAATACGGCCCGAGGGTCCATTAAGATTTTCAATCCGGCCCACCAGACGTTCTACATAATTTTTTTAGACCTTTAACAACAAAACTGTAGCCGCCATTATGATGTGCAGTGCTGTTTTTAAATGACCGTAAGTCTTGGAACTATAGAAAGTATTTCAATGGTTGAAATATGCGCTTTTGGGTGTTATAGGAGTTATTACGGTCATCTACGTCACAGCAGCTCAGACCAGGAACAAAGCATTGTGGGCGGGGTTTGTTTTCAGAGCAGCCAGCCCGAAACGGGTGTGTCAGGAACAGATATACACTACCGTTCAAAAGTTTGGGGTCACCCAAACAATTTTGTGGAATAGCCTTAATTTCTAAGAACAAGAATAGACTGTCGAGTTTCAGATGAAAGTTCTCTTTTTCTGGCCATTTTGAGCGTTTAATTGACCCCACAAATGTGATGCTCCAGAAACTCAATCTGCTCAAAGGAAGGTCAGTTTTGTAGCTTCTGTAACGAGCTAAACTGTTTTCAGATGTGTGAAAATGATTGCACAAGGGTTTTCTAATCATCAATTAGCCTTCAGAGCCAATGAGCAAACACATTGTACCATTAGAACACTGGAGTGATAGTTGCTGGAAATGGGCCTCTATACACCTATGTAGATATTGCACCAAAAAGCAGACATTTGCAGCTAGAATAGTCATTTACCACATTAGCAATGTATAGAGTGTATTTCTTTAAAGTTAAGACTAGTTTAAAGTTATCTTCATTAAAAAGTACAGTGCTTTTCCTTCAAAAATAAGGACATTTCAATGTGACCCCAAACTTTTGAACGGTAGTATATATATATATATATATATATATATATATATATATATATATATATATATATATATATATATATATATATATATATATATATATATATATATATATGTATGTATGTATGTGTGTATATGTATATATATGTATATATTGAAAAGTACAGTGCTTTTCCTTCAAAAATAAGGACATTTCAATGTGACCCCAAACTTTTGAACGGTAGTATATATATATATATATATATATATATATATATATATATATATATATATATATATATATATATATATATATATGTGTATATATATGTATGTATGTATGTATGTGTGTATATGTATATGTATGCGTGTATCCAAATCTGCAACACAATGTAACGTAACGACACATGCAGTCTTTTGTAATGTTAACGTGTGCGGGTGTGTTTGCGCGTGTGCGTGTGTAAGACCCTAAATACAAAAATCCACTACACCTTATATCCAGATCTGCACTAAAATCCATAGTGATTGGTTTAGTAGTGTGTTCTAAAGAAAGCCATATTTTTCAAGGAGAGTGGACATTTTCTAATCAACACCTTTTTGTCCAGATTTGCACCAAAATGAAATGGATCCTTTGTGTTGACTTAAGTAGGTCTTTATGGAGGCATGTTATTCATTAAGAAATTAAAGGGGGAAAAAAACCTTAATTGGCACTTTTATCCAGATTTGCACCAACATGTAGTCTTTCATATAGTTTGCAAAAAAACTGGGCCTTATTCCTTTGGATGCAGGCCGTGCAGGTGTACCTAATGAAGTGTCCAGCGAGTGCGAGTCATCAAACCGAGGAGGTGTTCCTTGTCAGCGTTGTTGGCAGACCCTCAGGTATGAAAGCTTGTGAGGCCCGCTTGCTCTTCCCAACTGTCAACAGTTCCAGTCGCAGTGCCACAAATGTGTCAAACGTTGTTTTGTCCAACATGACAAATGTTTGTTTTTCTTGCCACCCTTCCTCTCTCGGTAATGCTTTCCAACTCTTATAAATCCCATAATGGTGCCACCAGTGTCAGGCTATTTTATTTATAAAACGTTGACACATTTCTAACCATGAGACATTTTGTCATCGGACGTCATCCACCTCCTCTTTGTCCTTTTGGGGTTGTTTACTGTAAACATTACCACACGCACGTATTACTGTGCTTGTTCAGTATTATTACTGTACTCTCGGTTTGGTTGCAAAGATGCACCTTTGCAACTTACAGTGAAAC
>NC_084736.1:11554907-11594907 GCF_033978785.1 Entelurus aequoreus | reverse complement strand
CCATTAAATTGGCCCATTTTTTTTTTTTATATTCGTGAATAGCGTCACCATGGTAACACGAAATGTTGCCAACTTAAAGTACCGCCGTAGGTGCGAGCGAGACCTTTCCGATGGTATAACATATGTGGGGGTCCGTTGGCCGATCCGTCTCGTATTAACCTTATGAGAAACGTGCGGTACAATAATTATGAAAGTTGAAGTATGAGGAATAATAATATGGGCGGCTTGCATTGCAGCAGGCCCATAATAATAGCAAAATACCCCCAGGGGATGCAGACCGAGTCAGAGATTGCAGAAATATGTTCTGAATATCAGTGATCTTCAACCTTTTCCAGGCTTAGACAGATACTGTAATTTTCAGGTTTTTATTACCATGACTTATTAGTTTTATTTAATGAAATACTTCTTGAAAAATAATGCTGTTTTTTTTTAAAACAGCTCAACATAAAAACGACATAAACACGCTTTTAATGACAGTAAAACAATTATGCTGGACCTTCAGAAGGCCTTTGACACCGTTAACCACGCTATATATACTGTTGGATAAGCTCAGAGCAATCGGATTTGATAAAACCTCATCGAGCTGGATGCAATCTTACTTGGAGGGGAGGAAACGGGTGGTAGAGGTGAATGGCACCGTGTCGTCGCCCCCCCCCTCTCAGTAAGCTGTGGAGTCCCCCAAGGCAGTTTATTAGGGCCTTTACTGTTCCTAATATACATAAACGACATGTCATCGGCATGCGACTGTGAATTGTTCCTGTTTGCGGATGACTCAGCCTTGCTGGTATCCGGCAAGGACAAGTCACAGGTGGAAAAAAATCCTCAGTGCAGAACTCTGTAGTATTTGCACCTGGCTCGCTGACAACAAACTATCCATACACTTGGGTAAAACGGAATCCATCCTGTTTGGGTCCCACATCAACCTTAAGAAAGTCAATGACTTCACTATAAAAGTGGGTGACATTGTTATCGCCGGGAAAGATGAGGTCACCTACCTAGGTTCCATTCTAGAGGCTAATCTTTCTTGTGATAAAATGGCAACCAAGGTAATCAAACAGGTCAAGCAACGAACAAGATTTCTCTACAGAATCTCTTCTGTAGATTCTAGCGGGAACTCTCATTCAACCCTTTTTCGATTACGCATGCACCTCCTGGTAACCCAGCACCTCCAAAACCCTCAAATCTAGACTCCAAACATCCCAGAACAAGCTAGTCAGGTTACTTCTAGACTTCCACCCCAGATCACACCTCACTCCTACCCACTTCTCCAAAGTGGGCTGGCTCAGGGTGTAAGGACAGAGTAAAACAACTTGCACTGAGCCTAGTCTACAAAATTCGCTACACCTCCCTGATACCGAAGTACATGTCAAACTACTTCCGTAACGTAAATGACCGCCATAACCACAACACCAGGGGGAGCTCCATGAACCACGTTAAACCCAGATTCCGATCTAACAAAGGTCTTAACTAGGGATGTCCGATAATATCGGCCTGCCGATATTATCGGCCGATAAATGCGTTAAAATGTAATATCGGAAATTATCGGTATCGGTTTTTTTATTATCTGTATCGTTTTTTAATTTTTTTAAAAATTTTTTTATTAAATCAACATAAAAAACACAAGATACACTTACAATTAGTGCACCAACCCAAAAAACCTCCCTCCCCCCATTTCTTTCTGTTATCAATATTCTGGTTCCTACATTATATATCAATATAGTCTGCAAGGGATACAGTCTGTAAGCACACATGATTGTGCGTGCTGCTGGTCCACTAATAGTACTAACCTTTAACAGTTAATTTTACTAATTTTCATTAATTACTAGTTTCTATGTAACTGTTTTTATATTGTTTTACTTTCTTTTTTATTCAAGAAAATGTTTTTAATTTAGTTATCTTATTTTATAATTTTTTAAAAAAGAACCTTATCTCCACCATACATGGTTGTCCAAATTAGGCATAATAATGTGTTAATTCCACGACTGCATATATCGGTTGATATCGGTATCGGTAATTAAAGAGTTGGACAATATCGGAATATCGGATATCGACAAAAAGCCATTATCGGACATCCCTAGTCTTAACTCTTTCTCCTTCTATGCCACATCAATATGGAATGCACTCCCAACAGGTGTAAAAGAAAGTGCATCTCTACCCTCCTTCAAAACGGCACTAAAAGAACACCTCCAGGCAACTACAACCCTAGACTAACACCCTCCCCCCTCCACATCCCACCTACCCGGATTGTAAACAATCAAATGTATATACTTGTTCTTATGCTTTCTGAGCTCACTGTTCACTGCTCGCTGTACATATCTCTACCCTCCTTCAAAACGGCACTAAAAGAACACCTCCAGACAACTACAACCCTAGACTAACACCCTCCCCCCACCACATCCCACCTCCCCGGATTGTAATAAATCAAATGTAAATAATCAAAATGTATATACTTGTTCTTATGCTTTCTGATCTCACTGTGTTCACTGCTCGCTGTACATATCCTACCAAGTCAGACCTGACACTGTTTCAATGTCCATTTCTCAAATGATACAATTATTGATGACTGAAGTGCTGATATCAACCCAACCTAACCCCCCCGCCCCAACCCCCTCAACATCCCACCCCCCGGATTGTAAATAATGTAAATAATTCAATGTATATACTCTGATGATGATTAACTTGTGTGATGACTGTATTATGCTGATAGTATATATTTGTACCATGAATTGATTAACGTGGACCCCGACTTAAACAAGTTGAAAAACTTTTTGGGGTGTTACCATTTAGTGGTCAATTGTACGGAATATGTACTGTACTGTGCAATCTACTAATAAAAGTCTCAATCAATCAAATCAATCTGCAGTGTGTTGGTGTCTTGCCAGATTTTGTAGTTTGTAGGAATACAGAATTTGTATTCCTGCTGTAGGAGCACTTGCATCCAAAGGAGAGGAGCTACGTTTAGATACCAGTTTCACGCATTAATAACACAAAATGTGGACTGTTACGATCACGGTTTGCTATCAGTTATTCTTTTCAACTGCATTTATTAAACACGCAATAAGATAAATGCACAGGGCGCATGATGTATACATGTGTTGGGAATGGCCCATATGTAGTCCACATGTACTGCCATGAAAAAAAAAAATGCTGTGGTTGTCAGATCTGGCTAAAAACAACACAACCCTCCACCCCCCTACCAAGATTTATCTTTCTACACCCTTGTGGTGCACCAAATGGTTACCAGCGTGGACCAGCAGCTATTTGCAGCCTTGCGACCACAGAGCGGGACCACATGTTTCACTGCGGCACAAGGTGACGGGGTTTGAACGGCCTGCTAATCAAGTCCTGATTTTTTGCAAAAAACGTGTGAATGAATGTGCCTATAAATCCGACCTGGGCAAATTAAGGCCCGGGGGCCACATGCGGACCGTTAAGCTTTTAAATCTGGCCCGCCGGACATTCCCAAATAATTTTTTTAGATCTTTAAGATGGAAAGTGTAGCTGCCATTATGATGTGCAGTGATGTTTTCTAATGACTGTAAGTCTTCAACTATACTAAGTCTTTCAATGCTTGGAATCTGCGCTTATGGATGATATACCAGTTACTATGGTAATCTAAATTAGTTACTATGGTAATCTAATTAGTTACTATGGTCATCTACGTCACAGCAGCTCAGACGAGGCACCAAGCAGTGTGGGCGGGAAGCGTTTCCGCAGACGCTGGAAGGAGATTTTCACAACAAAGTTCTAAAGCTTAGTGATGTATCAGATATATCAGATTGTAGGTGGGTTTATTTTGTACCCTTTGCGTTCATATTTCACTATTTGTTGCATCTCACTTGATTGTAAAATATGTCGATCGAAAGGGGGTGTGACATTCATATTTTGTCAATATTCAGTGTTTTATCGTTCATATAAAAATTTAAAATTCCATTACGTTTTTTAAGGCGGTCTGTCATAACGTTTTTAGCATTCAATCAGACATTATTGTGAGGTTTTGTATTAACAGTGTTTCCCACACATTCATTTATTTGTGGCGGCCCGCCACGAAAGAATTACGTCCGCCACAAGTAGATTTTTTTGTTGTTTTTTTTGTTTTGATTTTTTGTCCTGTCCAGCTTCTCAGGCAAATCATATAGTTGATGTAGATGCCCATATAGGCTGTTCAGATTTACTTTACAAAAGAGAAGTGTAGGATACTTCTCTTGTTGCCTTATTTGTATTTGACCACTACTGTTTTCTGTTTATTTGTTACTGACTGTGGCAGGACACCTCTGCCTCTGTTTCACTTTATGTTGCTGGTAAATAATATGGTTGTAGTAGTAGGCTAAAGTTAAATTATTTAGTATGCACTAATTAAAGGGGCAGAGCTTTAAGAGACATTTTAGCTTTTATATTTTATAAGATATATTTTTTGTAAGAACCACAATTAATAAATATATTTCAGTGAATAACTTATTGTTTAAATCTGTATATAAATATGTACATAAAGTGGTGTAATTATATTGTAAAATGGATGGATGGACGTTTAAAACAAAACTGTTATTAATTAGTAAGTATACATTTTTTGAGCCTTTTTAGAGAAAATCATATCATTGTAGTAAATTATGCAAATTATTCGATGATGTCATGGTGACCACGCCCTCCGCCACGCCCTCCGCCACAGGTATCTTGGCAGTTTATGGGAAACACTGATTAGTGTTCCTAAAAATAGATATACCGGCCCCCAAACACATTTCTTTCTCTAAATGTGGCCCTCCGAGTCAAAATAATTGCCCAGGGCTGCTATAAATGCATGGAAGCATGAAGGGAAGTCAGAGGAGAGGAGAAATCAAGAAGTTTTCTGCAGTGGAGAGAAGACAAGGGAAGGCAGGCAGCTGATTGGCTAATAATGAGATGATATTTCACACTTTGCACAGTAACACAAATCAATAGTCAAACATATTGGATGCCATTTATCATTTAGCACACGTTTGCATGCAGAAACAAAAGTGTCAGTTTGTGCAGCGTCAGCATGTGCAGATAAGTGTGCCTCCCACTCATCGCCCCCTTTTCTGGGCCCCCCAACCCCACCAAAGCCCTTCGACGTTCTATTGTTCTTGTGTTTTGTTTTCTCTTATCAGCCTAACAGGCTCCATCCTTTGCCTTGTTATCAACATCTCAATGCATCTCTGCCTTGAAACAGGATGAACATGAAAGCACTCGCACGCACACAGACTGCCAACAGAACCATTCAACCCTTGTTTGAATGCATTTGAAATATACTTCAGTAGCCCAAATGCAGCTGGGATAGGCTCCAGCCGTACAAAATGGATGAATGGATGTCTGTAACTTCAATGCAAGTGAGCTTTGGGAGAGTGTGGGTTTCCAAGAAGTGCACTTGTGTACTTTACACCAGTGGTCCTCAACCACCGGTCCGGGGACCGGTACCGGTCCGTGAAGCATTTGCTACCAGGCCGCAGAGAAACATGAAATAATTTATAAAAAGGACTGCATTTTCTCCGACTTAACTTTGGCCTGTCCCACTAGACCAGGAGTGTCAAACTTGTTTTCATCGAGGGCCACAGCACAGTCATGGCTGCCATTAGAGGGCCACAAACAGTAAATAATTAATAAATTTGCCTATGAATTTAAATATTTTACTTTTTTTTTTTTTTTAACGTAAAGAATTAAAAAAAATCTGGATTTTATTTGTTTTGTTTTTTTACAGAAAAAAGCTGGCAGCCGAGTTGTCAGACTTTTACTGTAAAATATATGGTGATTTTTTAATTTATTATTTTACAACATATTACTGTAAATAGTAGGGGTGTAACGGTACACAAGAATTTCGGTTTGGTACGTACCTCGGTTTAGAGGTCACGGTCCGGTTCATTTTCGGTGTAGTAAGAAAACAACAAAATGTCAATTTTTTGGTTATTTATTTACCAAATTTGCAAAATCTCCCACCAAAACTATTTTTCTTAGTGGAATATTTGATGTGAAGTAATCGGAACCTTGGATAGGTAAATAATTCATAATAACATTGATTTTGATTCAATATTATGTTTTGAGCAATAATAATAATAATAATAATAATAATAGATTGTATTTGTATAAAACACTTTACATTGAGTAAACAACCTCAAAGTGCTACAGTGTATTAACAAAAATAAAAAATAAAATAAAAACATAATAAAAAAATAAATAAAAATAAAAACTACAAGAGCCAAATAGCTAAAACTAGTATGCATATATCTAAAAAGAGGCTCTTTTTTAAAAGAAGGGTTTTTAAGCCTTTTTTAAAAGCATCCACAGTCTGTGGTGCCCTCAGGTGGTCAGGGAGAGCGTTCAACAGACTGGGAGCGGCGGGAGCAATGACAGTTTGAAAGAAAAAAAAACAAACATTGGTCATTTTTTTTTTCAACTTACAGTAATATTTTGTGAAAAAAACTCCCTAAATTTTACAGTAAAATCTATTGGTCATTTTTATAGTGTACAATTTTGATGGATAACTTGCTTCGAAATCGTAAGTTAAGCAGATATTTAAGTATTTATTTGAATTTTGAACAACAAAGTTAGATAATATAATATTTGTTGCAATATTGGACACTATTTTCTTCCCCTGACAAACTAGGAAAAAAAACAAATACCTTTAGATTTAGAATAGCAATCAACAGAGCAGTTGAGAGGACACACAAACATGACACAAAACAATCCAAAAGTAGTAAAAAAAAGAGAATAACAGTATAAATATTAATAAGAATTCCAACATAGCAGTGATTAGAAATCCCTTATTTACATTATCATCACATAAATGTATATTATGTTTATAAACTCAGGAAATATGTCCCTGGACACATGAGGACTTTGAATTTGACCAATGTATGATCCTGTAACCACTTGGTATCACATTGATACCCAATTTTGTGGTATCATCCAAAACTAATGTAAAGTATCAAACAACAGAAGAATAAGTGATTATTACATTTTAACAGAAGTGTAGCTAGAACATGTTAAAACAGTAAATAAGATATTAACAGTAAATGAACAAGTCGATTAATAATCCATCTATTTTCCACCGTTTGTCCCTTGTTTTTTTGACAAAATAATAGAGTGAGAAATGACACAATATGTTACTGCATAAGTCAGCAAACTAACTTAGGAGCCTTGTTTGTTTACTTACTACTAAAAGACAAGTTGTCTAGTATGTTCACTATTTTATTTAAGGACAAACTTGCAATAAGAAACATATGTTTAATGTACCCTAAGATTTTTTGTTAAAATAAAGCCAATAATGACACTTTTTGTGATCCCCTTTATTTAGAAAAGTGTCAAAGTATCAAAATATCGATTGTAACGATATCAAGTACAAGAGACTTATCTAGTCGAAACTACAATGATATTTTTTTACCATCTCAAATGTTTTTTTTTAATTTTTATTATGTTCATAAACTTAGTAAATATGTCCCTGGACACATGAGGACTTTAATTATGACCAATGTATGATCCTGTAACTACTTGGTATCGAATCGATACCTACATTTGTGGTATCATCCAAAACTAATGTAAAGTATCAAACAGAAGAATAAGTGATTATTACATTTTAACAGAAGTGTAGATAGAACATGTTGAAACAGTATATGAACAAGTACATTAATAATCCATCTATTTTCTACTTTTTGTCCCTCATTTTTTTGACAAAATAATAGAATGATAAATGACAATATGTTACTGCATATGTCAGCAAACTAAATTAGGAGCCTTTGTTTGCTTACTTACTACTAAAAGACAAGTTGTCTAGTATGTTCACTATTTTATTTAAGGACTTAACTGCAATAAGAAACATATGTTTAATGTACCCTAAGATTTTTTGTTAAAATAAAGCCAATAATGATATTTTTTGTGATCCCCTTTATTTAGAAAAGTATCGAAATATCGATTGTAACGATATCAAGTACAAGAGCCTTATCTAGTCGATACTACAATGATTACAATGATGTTTTCACAAAATTTTATTTTTTTATTTTTATGTATATTATGTTTATAAAGTCAGTAAATACGTCCCTGGACACATGAGGACTTTAATTATGACCAATGTATGATCACGTAACTACTTGGTATCGAATCGATACCTACATTTGTGGTATCATCCAAAACTAATGTAAAGTATCAAACAACAGAAGAATAAGTGATTATTACATTTTAACAGAAGTGTAGATAGAACATGTTGAAACAGTAAATAAGATAACAGTAAATTAACAAGTAGATTAATAATCCATCTATTTTCTACCGTTTGTCCATCATATTTCTGACAAAAAATAATTGACTGCATACATCAGCAGACAAATTAGGAGCCTTTGTACCCCGTTTGCTTACTTACGACTAAAAGAGAAGTTTTCTAGTATATTCACTGTATTATTTTATGCCAAAATTGTCCTTTGGTTGCATTAAAAACTTATGTTTAATGCATCCTAATATTTTTTTGTTAAAATAAAGCCAATAATAAACATTTTGTGGGCCCCTTTACTTAGAAAACTATCGAAAAATACATGTTAGAAATCGGGACAAATGCTGTAATGTTTATGCACGTTTTAGTAGGTTTGGCTAAAATAAAAGAGGAGTTAGAAAAGCAGGCTTTACCAGTTTGTGGAAGAAAGACTGAACAAATGAGAAGGAGATTCTCTGGGCCTTGGGGATCAGATAAGGGTAAGTCCAGGCAGCAGGTATGGACTCCCACCAAGAACATTCCTCTTACTTTCTTCCAGGCGGTTATTAGCTGCTGGTTCAAAACATCATGTGATGAGAGCTACAACATGTACAGTACAGTAAGATACTGTACATCCCAGTGACACAGGCACAATAAGACCACCCGTGTGGGCAGAATCACACAGAAAACACAACAGTGTTTACTTTCCCTGATCTCAGGAGATTTGGCAGAGCGGGCCTGTAATATTCCACCCAATAAAAGCAGGATGGTTATCTCCACACGGGGTGAAAAGCTATCATTACCTGTATACTGAGAACCCCCCCACCCCCCAAACGCCACCTCCACGGGGGGTGGGGGGGTGGGGAGTCCATTATCAAATCCTCTTATTGAACCGATTCCTTATGGAATCCAGATAGGTTATTGTATATGGAAAAAAAACAATATTTGGTTTAACAAAAGCTCACTTTTATTTTATAAGAAAAAAATAAAATAAAATAAATAAATAAATATTGACTGTTACCCCCCTAAAAAAAAAAAAAAAAAAAAAAAATTATTGACTTTTGTTACCCAAAGTATATTAAGTGGGATTTTTCAGGAAAAATAAATATATACAGTAACACAAAAACAACCTGTCTATGTGATCACTATAAGTGTGTAAATAATAATAAAGTGTTAAATAAAATCAGTCCCTTGGGCACAAAACTGAAAATACAGCTCTCCCAAAAGTGCACTTCTGCTGCTATTGGAACATACCAACTACACACACTATGACACTAACACCACAGTCATCAATCAACAATTCTTCCCCCCTTACATGAGAGCGAAGCCTGGCAATAATTGCATATTGCCTGTTCTGCCCTCACTGTACGTGTTGAGGTTATACAGCTTGGCAGACAGCTAACAAACAAAGCAGATCAATCCATTTAGGCTCTTTATTGTTGATCTTGCTTTGTCTTTTCCTATCTTTACTTTTGTCTTGCACTGGACTGTTTTTTTTTATTTTTTAAACTGAAATACACACAATGACAAATGTATAAGCTATGTGATTCAATTAACATACTGAATTGTAATACACAATATGTAAATACTAGCTTCACACAAATTTACAGTACTATCATCAAACAAATCCTTCTGAGTGCTGAAACTATTTCGATGGTGGAAATACACGACTGGCAGCCATTTTAAGTCCTGAAAACATCCATTGAAACAGTGCACAAAAATCATTTTTCAATAATTGTAGCTGAGATAGGCTCCAGCGCCCCCCGCGACCCCGAAGGGAATAAGCGGTAGAAAATGGATGGATGGATGGATGGATCTTAGTATCAAAATTAACCACTTTCCACCTTAATATTGAGTTACATAAACAAGTTAAACAGTTTACCTACAGACTTATCTTTTCCAAGGCTTGTAAGAGCTAACACAACTTGTCTACTTCTCAATTGTCTCGCCAACCCGGAAGTGCCCAAACTAATGACGCGTAGTATTTTCATATCACCACAAGGTGTCAGTAAGTGTCTACAATCAAATGGGCATAACATTGCAGTCCCACAGGGCATTTCCTGTACGTGGGTAGGGATTCAAATAAAGAACCAACTCTTTTTCTTTACTATAGTGGCCTTGATAACGGGAACTAGTTCTCAAAAAGGCATTCGAGTCCATGGAATCGGTTCTTTTCTTATCGAACAACCGGGAGAACCGATTTCGAACATCATCCCTATGCATGGGTGCTGTAAACCTGCAGCCTGCTTTCAAACGCTGTTCATAAACAGCGAGCGCGAGTGAAAAGAGGCATGAAAGCCAAAGTGTTGATCATCAATAAGACGAAGCACACAGCTGACGCCAAATCACACACAGACGCCAACCGCATGAAAACATTCATCAGTGCACTGACTTTGCAGGCAAATGCTTTTAGTTGGCAGAGGACCACGTCAGGAAAAAGTGTTTCCATCCCTTTTTTTTTTTTAACCAGACTTACCCAAAGTGATTCTCCTCCTTTCGTGCAGTTTGTTTACTGTTTTTGGCCTCATCAAGCAGGGATTGAACCACCGTGCTGCATGCCAGGCACTGTTCTCTTTTGGTAGAATATATCATCTGCACACTTCACATCACAACCTTCTCACGTTTCAGCAAGGTCTCCATCCATGATACTCTCTCAAAACACGTTTTATATTCTAGTTTCTTCCAAATAGCCACCCTTTGCTCTGATTACTGCTTTGCACACCCTTGGCATTCTCTCGATGAGCTTCAAGCACACCTGTGAAGGGAAATCTTTTCAGGTGACTACCTCTTGAAGCTCATCGAGAGAATGTCAAGAGTGTGCAAAGCAGTAATCAGAGCAAAGGGTGGCTATTTGGAAGAAACTAGAATATGAAATATGTTTTCAGTTATTTCACCTTTTTTTGTTAAGTACATAACTCCACATGTGTTCATTCATAGTTGTGATGCCTTCAGTGTCAATCTACAATGTAAATAGTCATGAAAATAAAGAAAACTCTTTGAATAAGGAGAAGGTGTGTCCAAACTTTTGGCCTGTACTGTATATCATACACACACACTTATATATTAGGAGTGTAACGGTACCCAAAAATTTCGGTTCGGTACGTACCTCGGTTTAGAGGTCACGGTTCGGTTCATTTTCGGTACAGTAAGAAAACAACAAAATATACATTTTTTGGTTATTTATTTACCAAATTTGTAAACAATGGCTTTATCCTTTTAACATTGGGAACACTATAATAATCCTGCCCACGTTAATCCACATTAAACTGCCTCAAGTTGTTGCTCAGATTAAATAAAATGACAAAACTTTTCTTCTACATATAAAAAGAGCAACATTAAACAGTTTCAAGTCAACTCATCAGGCTTAATTTATTACAGCATTTGGGAAGCCTGTAGTTGATTTTTTATTATTTAAATGTTATATGTTTATCAACATGTGATAGCAGGGACCCTGCCATTCAAAACTAGGCTGCTACATTGTAGGCTGTATATATGCGCACTAATTGACTGATGATGTCATATTATCGATGGAAAAATGCATTTTTAGACCATACGATTTGCCTGAGCGGCTAGGAGACCCCGAGAGTAACAAGCGGTTGCCTTTCCATTAAGAACAATACATTAGTTTTTAGTGTAAGTTTGCTGGTTTCAAGAAATGTAATGCCGAGCGCATATCATTATGTCAAGATAATGGCACTAGCATTTACTTAATTTAAGAATATTTTTCAACATATTGAGCAAAAAGGTCTCTTTTTTTTCTACCAAGAAGAGTGCACTTATTAGTGAGAATATTCTTATTTTAAGGTATTTTTGGGTTCATTGAAGTTAGCTAATCTTACTTGTTTTGAAAAGTCTTGACAAGCCAAATGTTCTTGTTCTATTGGCAGATAATTTTGCTTGTTTTAAGAATAGACTAAGAGGAGAAGTATTGCGGAAAGAGATTATTCTAGATTTTACCTAATGTCATGACTGTTTTTATTGACTATTGACTATCTTATTGATTGTGGGACAAGCAGTAGAAAATGGATGGATGGTACTTTTTCGTCACTTATTGTTTGTCTTTGGTACACTAATGCAGTGTTTTTCAACCTTTTTTGAGCAAAGGCACATTTTTTTCATTGAAAAAATCCGAAGGCACACCACCAGCAGAAATCATTAAAAAATTAGAACTCGATATTGACAATAAAAAGTCGTCGTCGCAATTGTTGAATATGAATTTAAACCATAACCAACCATGCATCACTATACTTGTCTCTAAGTACTGTCACATCACGCCGTGACTTATTTGGAGTTTTTTGGTGTCTTCCTGTGTGTGGTGTCTTATTTCTTGTCTTGCGCTCCTATTTTGGTGGCTTTTCATGTTTTGTTGGTATTTTCCTGTAGCAGTTTCATGTCTTCCTTGAGCACTATTCCCTGCACCTGTTTTGTTTTAGCAATCAAGGCTATTTAAGTTGTCGCTATCCTTCTTTGCGGGGATATTGTTGATTGTCATGTCATGTTTGGATGTACTTTGTGGACCCCGTCTGCTCCACACACTGTAAGTCTTTACTGTCGTCCAGCATTCCGTTTTTGTTTACTTTGCAACCAGTTCAGTTTTAGTTTCGTTTTGCATAGCCATCCCTAAACTTCAATGCTTTTTCTTAGCGGCACTCGCCTTTTGTTTATTTTTGGTTTAAGCATTAGATACATTTTGACCTGCAGGCTGTCGTCTGCATATTGTGATCGCGACAAACCATGTTCCCGACATCTACAAAGCAATTAGCTACTTGCTGCCACCTACTGATATGGAAGAGTACTACACGGTTACTCTGCCTAGCTCTAAACAGCACCGACACATTTGCAGATTATTATTACTGGTTTGAAAAAAATATTTTTAACCCAAATAGGTAAAATTACATATTCTCCCACGGCACACCAGACTGTATATCACGGCACACTAGTGTGCCGCGGCAGTGGTTGAAAAACACTGCACTAATGTGTATATTTTAGGCCATTGGTTCTTTGTTTTATTTTTGCAAATATATATATATATATATCTATTTTTATATTGCTCTTTTTATCTTTGGTATGAACATTATTATATAAACTCGAAGTTATTACTTTTTTTGGTACTTTTTTGTTGCTATTTTTGTATTACAACATTTTATTATTTGATCATGTTGTACTGCATTTTCATATTTTGTTTTGTGATTGTGTGATGTTTTTTGTCTGGACCCCAGGAAGAATAGTCTCCACTGCGGTGTAGACTAATGGGGATCCTTAATAAACTAAACTTAGTTCAAATAAAATACCCCTCATTTTTGTATTTTTTGTTTTTGAACACTGCCTTTTTGCAGTGTATGTGCTTTACGTCCCGACCATTATGTTTGGTGAAATCCCTCTAAAATGACGATGACTCACTCTAAGTGGAATTTCAAATCTGCGTCATTCAGTAACTCGCAGCCTTCGCCCGGCGTGCTCGCATGAGGCCATATCGGGCGTACTGTACTGTGAGTAGCGTTAGGACGGGACGTGGCTCCGCGTTGCCAAATAGAAAAGCAGGCATCTGGATTGAGTTTCACCCTGCTGGGGCCTTTAGCAGATGGCGCTCGCCAAACAAGCAACACGGCGCTGATTAGAACCAGAGGCAGGGGCGGTCTTCGCACTTCTACGCCCTCGCTGCTTACATGCACAACTTTTAATTAGGCGGGATCAACACCTGCTTTGTTTGTTGATCAGCTGTAAGACACTTCATGCTCCCGCCAGACCTTCTCACTGTCGCTTTCGGTTTCTGTTATCTAAACAGCAGACCGAGGGAGAGCCCATTAGATGATGGGAGCACGTCCAAACTCCTGGGTGGATAAACAAAGAAACTTTTTTTTCCCACTTGCCTTTCATTTGGGAGAAGGCAGAGCAACGTCGCCCAGAGTGGGCGCGGAGGAGGGAATAAAAGAATTCTGTACATTTTGTTCACACGGGTCAAAGTTTGCACTCATGTTGCATTATAAATAATTTAAAAAGGGGGGTGGGGGGGAGACCCTGCTGATTAACTCCCTGTGGTCCTTAATCCTGTGCGGGTCATGGGAATGATGTACATTCACACATGCTAACTATTTATCTTCTTCCACTTCATTCATTTTTAATAAAGTTCTGATTTATTTTCTTCTTTCCATACTGAGGACCACAAACGGGTGAAACATGAAAGGATGCCACATTGATGATTTTGATGTTTTATCAAGTTTGGAAAAAGGGTAAAAAAAAAAAAAAAAGACTTATCAGAATCAAAATCAGCTTTATTGGCCAAGTATGGAACACAAAAGGAATTCGACTTGGTAGACTGAACTCCCTTAAAACCAGTGTTTTTCAACCTTTTTTGAGCCAGGGCACATTTTTTGCGTTGAAAAAACGCGGAGGCACACCACCAGCAGAAATCATTAAAAACGAAACTCAGTTGACAGTAAAAATGCATTGTTGCAATTGTTGGATGTGACTTTAAACCATAACCAAGCATGCATCACTATAGCTCTTGTCTCAAAGTAGGTGTACTGTCACCACCTGTCACATCACACCCGGACTTACTTGGACTTTTTTGCTGTTTTCCTGTGTGTAGTGTTTTAGTTCTTGTCTTGCGCTCCTATTTTGGTGGCTTTTTCTTCTTTTTTGGTATTTTCCTGTAGCAGTTTCATGTCTTCCTTTGAGCGATATTTCCCGCATCTACTTTGTTTTTATCCTTCTTCGTGGGGACATTGTCGATTGTCATGTCATGTTCGGATGTACATTGTGGACGCCGTCTTTGCTCCACAGTAAGTCTTTGCTGTCGTCCAGCATTCTGTTTTTGTTGACTTTGTAGCCAGTTCAGTTTTAGTTTTGTTCTGCATAGCCTTCCCTAAACTTCAATGCCTTTTCTTAGGGGCACTTACCTTTTGTTTATTTTTTGTTTAAACATTAAATACCTTTTTACCTGCACACTGCCTCCCGCTGTTTCCGACATCTACAAAGCAATTAGCTACCGGCTGCCACCTACTGATATGGAAGAGTATTACACGGTTACTCTGCCGAGCTCTAGACAGCACCGACACTCAACAACAACACATCATTTGCAGACTATAATTACTGGTTTGCGAAAAATATTTTTTACCCCAAATAGGTGAAATTAGATCATCTCCCACGGCACACCAGACTGTATCTCACGGCACACCAGTGTGGTTGAAAAACACTGCTTTAGACAACAACTATGAGTGAGCGCAGTACCGAGGCGCCATCTTTTTTTGAAAACCAGAGCCGTGTATAGAAAAAGTATGGCCAGCTCAGTTTCGAAGTTGGTAGCAAACATGGCGCCCTGTAGTCACGTGAGGGGCTTTTGGCCAATCATTTAGGAGATCGTCCGGCCATACTCTCTACGATTGTTCAAAAGACCCTCATGTAAATACTCAAGGGGCTTTGTCATACTCATACATATAAATACATATACATATATATACACACGTATATACAGTAGAGGCCAAAAGTTTGGACACACTTCTTTCAATGCGTTTTCTTTATTTTCATGACTATTTACATTGTGGATTGTCACTGAAGGCATCAAAACTATGAATGAACACATGTGGAGTTATGTACTTAACAAAAAAAGATTACTGCTTTGCACACTCTTGGCATTGTCGCAATGAGCTTAAAAAACAAGTGAAAACCATGTCAGGTGACTACCTTTTGAAGCTCACCGAGAGAATGCCAAGAGTGTGCGAAAAAATAAATAAATAAATTACACACACACACATACATACATACACACACACATACATATATATACATATATACACACACGGGCTGTTCTGACACTAATATTTTGTTGCCGGTACCAAAATGTGTATTTTCAAAATAAAAGTAACGACAAAAAAAATGTCATTATTGGCTTCTCTTGAACTGAAAATCTTACGATGCATTAAACATAAAATACTTATCGCACTCAAAACATTTTTTTAAAAGATTCAAATTTAAATTAAAAGGCATTAAAGCACTCGGCTTTTCCTTATTGCACTCAAAGAACAATTTGCAATATACACATAGCCTGCCATAGAATAGGATTAGGTTCGAATAGAATAGAAAGCTTTACTTACATTGTAATAAATGCTTCATGATTAATGGTGCGTTAACACATCATTAAGACGTAACCAATCAGCATCGAGCTAATGGATTTTAATTTTAATGCATTTCTTTGGTGTTGGAATGTCACATAGAAGTTATTTTGTATGTCATATAAATTATGTTGACATAGGTCATTTGTGTATGTCCAGGTTTACAGTGTTTGACGTAAAAACTCTTAAAAGGCCATCAACTCGAGTCTGATTGACATCTTGTTAAGTCTCTGCTCAACTAACAAGAACAAATATCGTTACAGTTTAAAATGATTAATTATTAATTAAAAAAATACAAAATAAAAAAGGCCACTTGTGCAATGAGGCGACATGGCGGCCAAACGGCTGTGGTGCTTTAGAGACAAAATGTCAGGATAACATTTTCGCAGGTGCTCCTGAAAAAAAACGTGCCAGCATCCCGTAATTGGGACGAGACAGGCCCCGCCCACCACTGTTGGTTTTGTCGCCGGGGAAGTCACATGACTTCAGTGTGGCGCGGGGGTCATGAGAGTGAGACCGACGACGACATACCCACAGAGGCTCCATTGAGCTCCTCGTCCGCACTCTCATTGATTCCACACCCGTACTGTAGACTACCACCCACCCGGGGGGGGACTCCTTGCACAAAAATGTCCTCTCACATTCGTTAAGGCACGCATGACAGAAAGCACATTATTTTCCGTACAATGCACCGCTTAACTAGTCGATTAATGCATGGAACCAAGGAGAGGAGGGAAGTTGTCGGGCATGGGGCTGGGGGGCACGAGAACTTTCATGAGAAGTCTCTGGAAAAGATCCAAGGGAAAGAAACGAACAGTCCGGGGGAAAGGTGGTACCAGCCTCCCCACAGCCTGTCTGGCCTAAGGACCAGAACCTGTTGTGACCAAAAGGCAGCAGGTTTCAGATTATCTTCAACAGCTGAGGTCCTCTTAGAAAAGACGCAATTACAAGTCTAGAAGAATCTCCAGGGAATATTTCTCTTATGTGAGACCAGTGCCTTTTCTGTGCCTTCTAAATAGTAAAAGACTGCTAGCAAGAGGCGGTTCACAATTTAGCTGAGCCAAGGTCCCCTAAGGAAACATCCAAAAACCGCCAACAATTCTCCGTTTACATGCTTATTAGCCAAGCATTAGCGACGTTGTCATTGTAAGGGCTAACGCCAAGGAACTATTTTTACTAACATTTGATCCCGGAAGTAACTAGCTTATGCAGCTCTGACATACTAATTTGGTGAGCTGCTGCAATGCTTCTGAGTTGGTCAAATTTTGTGGTAAGAAAACAACTAAAAGCTTCATTTTCATGCTGTAATATGCATATTGACCAAGCTAAAGCGACATTGTTATTGTAAGCGCTAACACAGAGGAACTACTTTTCTGGCGTGGTAACACAGCACTTTTCTCTTCGATGGGACAACAATCTGTACTAACCGAGAAACATAACTACTGAAAAGACTACAAAATTATATGTAAAGTTTTAGCCGACGAGCTAGCTCGCTCAACTGTGGATTTTGATATAGCTGTGATCCCCATTCCATCCCATCTTCTTCCGCTTATCAGAGGTCGGGTCATGGGGGAAGCAGCCCAAGCAGGGAAGCTTAGACTTCCCTCTCCCCAGCCACTTCGTTCAGCTTCTCCCAGGGGGATCCAGAGGTCTTCCCAACATGTCCTGGGTCTTCCCCGTAGCCTCCTACCGGTCGGACGTGCCCTAAACACCTACCGAGGGAGGCGTTCGGGTGGCATCCTGACCAGATGCCCGAACCACCTCTTTTGGCTCTTCTCGATGTGGAGGAGCAGCGGCTTTACTTTGAGCTCCTCCCGGATGGCAGAGCTTCTCACCCTATCTCTAAGGGAGAGCCCCGCCACCCAGCGGAGGAAACTCATTTCGGCCGCCTGTACCCGTGATCTTGTCCTTTCGTTCATAACCCAAAGCTCATGACCATAGGTGAGGATGGGAACGTAGATTGACCGGTAAATCCTTCTACACCACAACGGATCGATACAGCGTCCGCATTACAGAAGACGCCGCACCGATCCGCCTGTCGATCTCACGATCCACTCTTCCCTCACTCGTGAACAAGACTCCGAGGTACTTGAACTCCTCCACTCGGGGCAAGATCTCCACCCCAACTTGGAGATGGCACTCCACCCTTTTCCGGGCGAGAATCATGGACTCTGACTCGGAGGTGCTGATTCTCATCCCAGTCGCTTCACACTCGGCTGCGAACCGATCCAGTGAGAGCTGAAGATCCTGGCCAGATGAAGCCATCAGGACCACATCATCTGCAAAAAGCAGACCTAATCCTGCAGTCAACAAACTGGATTCCCTCGACACCCTGACTGCGCCTAGAAATTCTGTCCATAAAAGTTAAAAACAGAATCGGTGACAAAGGGCAGTCCAACCCTCACTGGAAACGGGTCCGACTTACTGCCGGCAATGCGGACCAAGCTCTGGCACTGATCATACAGAGAGCGGACCACCACAATCAGACAGTCCGATAACCCATACTCTCTGAGCACTCCCCACAGGACTTCCCGGGGGACACGGTCGAATGCCTTCTCCAGGTCCACAAAGCACATGTAGACTGGTTGGGCAAACTCCCATGCACCCTCAAGGACCCTGCCCAATTGTCAGACTATCAAAATGAATGCAATCTCTCTGTGGGTACGATTCCTTATTAAACTCATGATGTCTGCGGGCTGCATTTGGTCTGCGGGCCGTAGTTTGGAAACCCCTGATCCAGGCCATTGTATTCTCAGGGAATTCAATCGATTGCATCTGGACTGTTTAGTTTGTCTTAGAAGAATGTTGATTGATTGAGACTTTTATTAGTAGGTTGCACAGTGAAGTACATATTCCGTACAATTGATCACTAAATGGTAACACCCGAATAAGTTTTTCAACTTGTTTAAGTCGGGGTCCACTTAAATTGATTCATGATACAGATATATACTATCAGATATACTATCATCATAATACAGTCATCACACAAGATAATCACATTGAATTATTTACATTATTTACAATCAGGGGTGTGGAGGGGGGGGGGATATGGACATCAAGTAGTGGACATAGAGAGAGAGAGAGAGAGAGAGAGAGAGAGATCAGAAGGCATAAGAAAAAGTATCTGCATTTGATTGTTTACATTTGATTATTAGCAATCCGGGGAGGGTGTTAGTTTAGGGTTGTAGCTGCCTGGAGGTGAACTTTTATTGCGGTTTTGAAGGAGGATAGAGATGCCCTTTCTTTTATACCTGTTGGGAGCGCATTCCACATTGATGTGGCATAGAAAGAGAATGAGTTAAGACCTTTGTTAGTTCGGAATCTGGGTTTAACATGGTTAGTGGAGCTCCCCCTGGTGTTGTGGTTATGGCGGTCATTTACGTTAAGGAAGTAGTTTGACATGTACTTCGGTATCAGGGAGGTGTATCGGATTTTATAGTGCCGTTCACCTCTACCACCTGCTCCCTCTCATCCAAGTAGGCGTCATTAGTTCACGCTAATAGACTTAGATTGGTCAGATCTCGTCTAGCGGCTGACGCCAAAACCCCAAAAATGTATACCCGAACACCAGGAAAGTGTGCCTGGGCTGGTTGATGGTTCCGCCCTATCGCAGTGAGAAAAACAACTGTTGAGATGCAAAGGAGCAATCCCAGTAGACATTTACACACTATTTTATAGTCTGGTGTGGCTAGTATATGTAAAAATATTTTTTTCTTCTAAAATCTAGTGGGTGTGCTTTAAATACCAGTGTGCTCTATAGTCCAGAAAATACGGTATAAAAAAAGTGTTGGAGTGTTTTTTTAGAGGGCTATATATTTAGAATAGTGAATCCCCATTACCTGCAATGTTAGCTGCCTCACGCTAACAGTTTTTCACTATTTAGAAAGCGCAGAAAAGTAAAAGATGTGTTTTTCTTTTTAAAGTGTACGTTTCCTTTAGAAGTGTTAAAACTACTAAACCAGGGGTCGGCAACCCAAAATGTTGAAAGAGCCGTATTGGACCAAAAATACCAAAAAGTAATCTTTCTGGAGCCGCAAAAAATTAAAAGACTTATATAAGTGTTATAATGATGGCAACACATGATGTAAATATGCCTGATTAGCACTCCATAACAAGTCAATTATATCAACAAAGCTCACCCGTGTGCATTCACGCACAGTCTAAAACGTTTGGTGGACAAAATGAGACAAAAAAAGGAGTGGCTTAAAACACGTCTTTCTGTGGCAGCGTCGGAGGAAGTTGCACATGTAAACAAACTGTTGAGTCACAGTCCACACAACGGTGAGTTCAAGGGCCACTGAAATTAGCAGGACAAAACGGCGCTCGCCAAATACTCTCATCAGTGAAGCATAAACACAAACATATCAAACATTGGGCTTTCTAACAATTAGGAAGGATTGTGTTGTGTTTTTCCACCTACAGAAACCATGAAACAACAACAAAAAAAATTTTCACCCCATTTTTTTTCCATTTCCATACATTTTTGAAAAAGCTCCGTGGAGCCACCAGAGCGCCGCTAAAGAGCAGCATATGGCTCTAGAGCCACGGGTTGCTGACCCCCGTACTAAACTAATATAATAAAATCCAAGGTGTACATTTGTTTGACACTTTAAACTTGCTCTGACCTCAAAAGGAACCCAAGCACTTGATCGGTGTCCATGGATACAGGTGTCGACTTCAAAGCAGGCGCCGGGAACGTTCCGCACCGTCCGATGACCACTTGACCCCTGGAAGGAGTGGCGAGATAGGAAATGAATTCGGGCTCAGCGGCGCGCTGGCAATCATGCAGGGGGATCAATCAATTAGCACAAAGGGGAGAAGGAGGCGGCCTATTTAGAGACCGAGGCGACGATGGTGGTCCCATTGTCCCTTTGAAGGATTCCCACCTTTTGAAAAGGGCGACGCAGGATCAACAAGACGTCTGGTCAAAATGTCACGGCTAATGCCACGTGAACCTCCGTAGTCTCCTGCTGTAATTAGACTGTATCCACCTGTGCCATTTAGCAACATCACTTAGATCCATTTCTGACCCCAGGCCACTACGAGGAAATTGTTCTAATGCTTTCAACCTTTTGTCTTTTTTGTGGTTACTTTCTTTCATTATAATTTTTTTTGTTCATGTATTGGAACTGTCAGTTGCTGTTCTTCCCGGCCTCTAGGGGTCACTGTTTCCACTTGTGTTAGTGACCAGCCAATAAGCAGCAACAGGAAGTAGCGGTGTTAAATCCGCATTGACAATTATATATACAGTACCCGGTAGTAATTGTAGATGTGGACAGACTCACCGCATTCAGAGCATCTTTCTTGTCCGGACACACGTTTTCGCCATTTTTTCCCCTCGCACACTAATTGACTGAAAGAGCTCGCACTTGATGTCATGTTATTGATGGGAAAATGCATTTTTAGACAATATGATTTGCCTGAGCGGCTAATAGACCCCGAGAGTAACAAGCGGTAGAAAATGGATTCATGAATAGGTGAGAAAGGACGGATTAAAAGATAATAATTTTTAAAAAAATTAAATAACCCGTGCGGACCCGAGCGAGGACAGCCTGTCGTCACATCCGCTTTTCCTTCATACAAACAGCGTGCCGGCCCAGTCACGTTATAACAGCTACACACAACAAGAAGGATGGACAATTCAACCCTAAACTCACTCCTTTCCTGCAAATTAAATTTCACAGATGCTGCCCATACCTATGCTCCTTCAAAGGCTGTGCTACTGGCTGCAAAGCATTGCACTTTCAAATACAACAATGAGTAGAGGAGTGTTATGTGTGTGTATAAGTGTACATAAATGAACACTGAAATTCAAGTATTTCTTTTATTCACACACACACACACACACACACACACACACACACACACACACACACACACACACACACACACACACACACACACACACACACACACAACTAGAATTCACTGAAAGTCAAGTCAAGTATTTATTTTATATATATGTATATATATAAAAGAAATACTTGACTCAGTGAATTCTAGCTATATATATATAAATAAAATAAATACTTTCAATGAATTCTAGCTATATATATATATATATATATATATATATATATATATATATATATATATATATATATATATATATATACATACACACACACATATATATATATAGCTAGAATTCACTGAGTCAAGTATTTATTTTATATATATATATATATATATATATATATATATACTTGACTTTTAGTGAATTCTAGCTATATATATATATATATATATATATATATATATATATATATATATATATATATATATATATATATATATATATATATATATATATATATATATATATATATACACACACATATATATATAGCTAGAATTCACTGAGTCAAGTATTTATTTTATATATATATATATATATATATATATATAACTAGAATTCACTGAAAGTCAAGTATTTATTTTATATATATGTATATATATAAAAGAAATACTTGACTCAGTGAATTCTAGCTATATATATATAAATAAAATAAATACTTTCAATGAATTCTAGCTATATATATATATATATATATATATATATATATATATATATATATATATATATATATATATATATATATATATATATATATATATATACACACACATATATATATATAGCTAGAATTCACTGAGTCAAGTATTTATTTTATATATATATATACTTGACTTTCAGTGAATTCTAGCTATATATATATATATATATATATATATATATATATATAATAAAAGAAATACGCGTGGCGAAGTTGGTAGAGTGGCTGTGCCAGCAATCGGAGTGTTGCTGGTTACTGGGGTTCAATTCCCACCTTCTACCTTCCTAGTCACGTCTGTTGTGTCCTTGGGCAAGACACTTCACCCTTTGCCTCTGATGGCTGCTGGTTAGCGCCTTGCATGGCAGCTCCCACGATCAGTGTGTGAATGTGTGTGTGAATGGGTAAATGTGGAAATACTGTCAAAGCGCTTTGAGTACCTTGAAGGTAGAAAAGCGCTATACAAGTATAACCCATTTATCATTTATAAATACTTGAATTTCAGTGAATTCTAGCTATAAATATACTCCTCCCCCTTGCACAACGTGCATGTGAGAGACAAAGCGAGAGAGAAACACTACAACATGTACCACAAAAGATGCATCTTTTACAGTCACTTATGAGGTTATAACAGGGTTAATGTGAATAATTATCCATGTTTATATTGATGTTTTCCAGAGACTTTTATTTTGAAGCATTTCTTGACAGTGTCCTTCCCGCTTCCTTTTTAACTTGTGTTAATGTATGGTAACTTGTTTTCTCGGCTACCTTCAATGAGTGCTGTCACTAGGGATGTGCGTATCGATCCTGTGGTATCGATATATCGATACTCACACGCTACTCATTTGGCATCACTTTTCTGAAAAAAGTATCGATATAAACCAAAAAACGGCGTGTGGGGGGTGCAAGCATCACTTTCAGATGTTTTTGATGACTTACTTAACTTACTATGTGCTGGGACACCCCTGTACCTGGCAGAGTATAGAGCTGGCCCAGTCACGTGACAGGAGACAGCGAATGAGCGTCGTCAACGAGCAACACACACACAGCCAGCCGACAGCGATGCAGCCTGACTTAAAACAGGCATTGTTTATTTTATTTTTTTAGTAATGTTTACTGAATATTTTTGCTTAAATGATTATCCTAAATTCGAATAATTTCCACACAGGGGAATTTACTGTTAGTTGAAAATTGCTTGAGTATTTAAAACAAGATAAGAAAGATACAATTTGGAGATTCTTCATCTTTGCATTACAGTTTAATTTTTTTCCAAGAAAATCTTGAAATATATGATTGAATGTGATTTTTGGTTTTAATCTGTAACATGATTTCTTACATTTTGAAAACATTAGCCTATTTCATATTTCATTAATTGTTAATTACATCACAAACTTTAAAACATAACTACAGCTTCTTGCTATTCGGATTTGACAGTTAATTGGAAAGCCCAAATATCTAATTATTATTATATATAATATATAATTATTATTATATATAATATTTAATTTATTTTTCATATTTAATGTTATTTATTTTAATTTTACTTTTATTATATATTGACCATAATAAATGTGGTATAAATGGTCTGTATTTGTCTTGTGATTTGTCTTAAATAATAATAGTAAGAATATTTTTGACTGACAAAAATTGAAATTAATGGTATCGGTATCTATGAAAATGCAAGAAAAAGTATTGGTATCGTATCGAATCCTAAAAGTGTGGTATCGCCCATCCCTAGCTGTCACGCCAAATTTCTTCCCCCTACAACCCCCCCCCCCCCGCCCCCCCATTTACTTCCGGGGCTGCGTCCAATAAAATCACAAAGTTGCTGGGGGTCCTTAACCGGCACGCGACTGTCCTGTTTCGCGCCTGTACAAAAAAAACAATAATTTGTAGGGGGAAGAAATTTGGCGTGACAGTGCTCTGGTCTTTGACGATGTGAGTATGTTGATGATTGTATAAGACTCATTTAGACTATTAATAGACATTATTGTGCTTATGTAATGTTTAGTGGCGTTTTAAGAACATTATTGGTGCCGCGTTGCAAAGAAGCAGAGTTTAATACTCAACAGCTAATGTTAGCATGTTTGCTGGTAAAACATAACAAAATATGCCCAACTCACCACATCATGTTTCCTCCAGTTGGAAGTGGAATTCTGGCAGGCTGAAATGTCAACATTTCGACTGACACAGATGACATAAATGTTCTTTTTCCATCGAAGTCAACATTGACAAGTTGTGTTGCCTCGTCTTGACGTGACGTCACGTTTTACCTTGTGTTGATTGGTGCAACACAATCACGTGACCACGCCAGCTGAAAGTAATCTCCCTAATGAGTGACAACTAGTTCTCTTTGCAAGCAGTAAACTGTTATTAAATGTAGCAACCAAAATTAAATGAAAATATTGTTTGTTCGTCGCAAAAATAGTCACGTAAAAGTACAAAGTATGTTGCATGAAAACTACTCTGACAAAGTAAAACGTATCCAAAATGTTCTTGGCCAATAAATATTTTAATTCTGATAACCAGCATTTCACTAACAAGTTCTCTTTATGTATTTTTTTTGCTCCTAAAAATTAATCTGGCAGTCATTTCCCATTATATCTTTTAATTTTTGAGTCATCGCGAGAAAACTAACTGTACCTGGAACACCCCCTTTTTCTTAATATGGCGCCCCCTCCTGGTGAGACGTCATCTCCAGAACTGGAGCCCATTTCCCCGCATACACAGTGTGGATGAATGCATGTCAAAAATATTGTTTTCATCACTTAATTGCAGGTTTTTGTATCCCTGATCCATGATTACTTCAAAAGTGTTATGATTAAAATAAGAAAAAAACAAATTATATCCATCTATCCATTTTTTACCGGTTGTCCCTCTCGGGTTCACGGGGGGGCTGGGACCTATCCCAGCTGCATTCGGGCGGAAGGCGGGGTACACCCTAGAATATAAATGTGTGTGAGTGTGTATATATATATACATATATATATACATATATATATATATATATATATATATATATATATATATATATATATATATATATATATATATATATATATATATATATATATATATATATATATATATATATATATATATATATATATATATACATATATATATTATATATATATATATATATATATATATATATATATATATATATATATATATATATATATATATATATATATATATATATCCCCATTTCCTCTTCATAGACACCATAGCCTGTGTTTCCTCACACTCTTTCGGCATTTCCTCGAGCATCTTGAGGAAAACATCAGTAGAAGAGGACACAAAATAGAACACTAGCAGCTTAACTTCTTTTTTTTCCACTTTTTTGTCCGTTTTTTCACAGGTTCTACCTTTCTTTCTCCCCTCGATGGTGCTCCTGATTTTCAGGATCACATTTAGCGTCAGTCTTTTATTTTTTTCCAGTCCAAACTCCGACCAAAACCTTTCTCCTTCGAAGTAAAAAAAAAAAGATTGCTGCAAATTAAACTGTTCTTGGTTGGTCGGTCGGTCACATTTTGCATGAGTCAGTTAGACAGGAGAGATGCATACTTTGCTCATATTCCCATCATTTTAGAATGGCAGACATTTTGACACTCTCAGTGTTAGCCAGGCCCAGAACACATCAAACTCAAAACATACTTTAAAGTCAATTTTTTATTTACTATAAACCCAATAAGTATTTTTTGTTGACTAATCACTGACTGCATTTTTTTTTTTTTATCCAACTACAATAAACCTTGGTGTATCGCTGGTAATTGGTTCCTGGCCTGACTTTGGTAAGAATGATCAATTCGAAGTCAAATAACTTCATAGCGAGACAATACAAACCTGTTAACGACGTTCTAAAAATGATTTTTAACGCTATTAGAGCCCTTCAGACACAAAATAACACTCACATAGTCATGTTCACATTCTTTTAATCCCCCCAAAAATACCACTGTAAAATGTAAAACTAAAAACAAGTTGTTGCAAGTGTAGAAACCAGCTAATATCACAGTAAAATGTAAAAAACAGATAAGACTGTAAAATGCAATAACAAGCTAATATTACTGTAAAATGTAAAACAAGCTAATATTACTGTAAAATGTAAAACGTAGCTAATATTACTGTAATATGTCAAAACCAGCTAATATTACTTTGAAAGGTAAACACCAGTTTATATTGCTGTAAAATGTAAAAACAAGCTAATATTACTGTACAATGCAAAATCAAGCTAATATTGCTGTAAAAATGTAAAAACAAGCTAATATTACTGTAAAATGTAAAAACAAGCTAATATTACTGTAAAATGTAAAAACAAGCTAATATTACTGTAAAATGCAAAAACAAGCTAATATTAATGTAAAATGTAGAAACCAGCTAATATTACTGTAAAATGTAAAAACAAGCTAATATTACTATACAATGTAAAATCAAGTTAATATTGCTGTAAAATGTAAAAACAAGCTAATATTACTGTAAAATGTAAAAAAAAGCTAATATTACTGTAAAATGTAAAAACAAGCTAATATTACTGTAAAATGTAAAAACAAGCTAATATTAATGTAAAATGTAGAAACCAGCTAATATTACTGTAAAATGTAAAAACAAGCTAATATTACTATACAATATAAAATCAAGTTAATATTGCTGTAAAATGTAAAAACAAGCTAATATCACAGTAAAATGTAAAAAACAGCTAATATTATTGTAAAATGTAAAAAACAGCTAATATTACTGTAAAATGTAAAAACAAGCTAATACCACAGTAAAATGTAAAAAAACAGCTAATATTACTGTAAAATGTAAAAACAAGCTATTACTGTAAAATGTAAAAACCAGCTATTACTACTCCAAAGTGTAAAAACCTGCTAATATTACTGTAAAATGTAAAAATAAGCTAGTATTACTGTAAAATGTAGAAACCAGCTAATATTATTCCAAAGTGTAAAAACCAGCTAATATTACTGTAAAATGTAAAAACAAGCTAGTATTACTGTAAAATGTAGAAACCAGCTAATATTACTGTAAAATGTAAAAACAAGTTAGCGGTCTTACAAGTGTAAAAACAAGTGGTTGCAAGTGTAGAAATCAGCTAATATCACAGTAAGATATATAAAAAAGCTAATACAACTGTAAAATGTAAAAAACAGCTAATATTACTGTAAAATGTAGAAACCAGCTAATATTACTGTAAAATGTAAAAACGAGTTGGTCGTCTTAAAAGTGTAAAAAAAAAGCTAATATTACTATAACATGTAAAAAAACAGCTGATATTACTGTAAAATGTCAAAACAAGCTAATATCACAGTAAAATGTCTTAAAAAAAAGCTAATATCACAGTAAAATGTCAAAACAGCTAATATTACTTTAAAATGTAAAAAAAAAAAAAAGATATTACTGTAAAATGTAGAAACCAGCTAATATTACTGTAAAATGTAAAAACAAGTTAGTCGTCTTACAAGTGTAAAAAACAGTTAATATTACTATAAAATGTAAAAAGCGGTCATATTATTATTATCTAAATGTAAAAGACTTCCTTGTGGTCTACATAACATGTAATGGTGGTTCTTTGGTCAAAATGTTTCATAGATGATGTTTTACAGATCATCTTCAAGCCGCTTTCTGACAGTCGCTTCAGGATGCGCCGTTTTGCGGGCGGTCTTATTTACGTGGCTCACCTTCGACAGCGTCTTCTCCCCGTCATCTTTGTTGTAGCGGTGTAGCGTGCAAGGACGGGAGTGGAAGAAGTGTCAAAAGATGGAGCTAACTGTTTTAATGACATTCAGACTTTACTTCAATCAATAATGGAGCAGCATCTCCTCATCCGTGGCTCACTAGTGCAACAACAACGCCGGAAATGTGTCCCGTGAAAAACCGTCCGACCGGAACTCTCTAATAACTAAAGTTCCTTGGGTGAATAATGTAAACTCACTGCACCGGTATGTTTTAGCGCTTTCATGGCGAGTTTACTGACAGATATAAGTAAGAACTTTACACTACTTTATATTAGAAATGGCAACAGCGGAGGGTGAATGTCCCATAACAAGAAGATAGAGAAAAAGAACAAGCTTATCGACTACAAAGGCGGACGCGCGCACATTTTCAGGACTTATGCAGATCCCAAATACAGATCAGCAGGTACCAGAAGGGATGAAAAGTTGCGTTTGCATAATATTGCGAAACAAAACGCCAGATAATGTCTTACCTTATTCACACACCATAATAATACTCGTATGTTGAAGTACAGTACAATCCATCAAGCGGTGCGGCTTCATAGCTTACCAAAGTCCTACTAAAACCTTTTGATGGATTTTTGAGCGCCGTGTGTAATGTTCTATATTTTCAATGGAACATATAAAATGTTGGTGTTGTTTACTTGAGTCATATTGCAGTCTACACGTATCTCTTATGTGTGACTGCCATCTACTGGTCACACTTGTCATTTCACCATGTACCAAATAAAATAGCTTCGAGGTCAGTAAGCACAACCAAAATCATTCCGTACATTAGGCGCACCGGGTTATAAGGCTCACTGTCGAGTTTTGAGAAAATGCAAGGATTTTAGGTGCGCCTTATAGTCCGAAAAACACGGTAATGCTCAAAAAGTCAATTTGAGCAGTACAAAAAAAAAATCAATTCGATTTTTTTGAGTTGATTAAGAATCTTTACAAATAAGAATGGTGATTTAATTAAAAAAAATAGTACAAAATCGAAACTCTTAGTAAACTCGGTGATTACAAAAACACATACCGTACTTTTCGGACTATAAGTCGCAGTTTTTTTTTCAAAGTCTGGCCAGGGGTGCGACTTATACTCAGGAGCGACTTATGTGTGAAATTATTAACACATTAGCGTAAAATATCAAATAATATTATTTAGCTCATTCACGTAAGAGACTAGACGTATAAGATTTCATGGGATTTAGCGATTAGGAGTGACAGATTGTTTGGTAAACGTATAGCATGTTCTATATGTTATAGTTATTTGAATGACTCTTACCATAATATGTTACGTTAACATACCAGGCACGTTCTCAGTTGGTTATTTATGCCTCATATAACGTACACTTATTCAGCCTGTTGTTCACTATTCTTTATTTATTTTAAATTGCCTTTCAAATGTCTGTTATTGGTGTTGGGTTTTATCAAATAAATTTCCCCCAAAAATGCGACATATATGTTTTTTTCCTTCTTTATCATGCATTTTCGGCCGGTGCGACTTATACTCCGGAGCGACTTATACTCCGAAAAATACGGTACAATATTGGTGTTGTTTACTTGAGTCATATTGTAGTCTACATGTATCTCTTATGTGTGACTGCCATTATATTGCAGTCTGCACATATCTCTTATGTGTGACTGCCATCTACTGGTCACACTTATTTCACCATGTACCAAATCAAATAGTTTCGAGGTCGGTAAGCACAACCAAAATCATTCCGTACATTAGGCGCACCGGGTTATAAGGCGCACTGTCGAGTTTTGAGAAAATGCAACGATTTTAGGTGCGCCTTATAGTCCGAAAAACACGGCAATGCTCAAAAAGTCAATTTGAGGAGGACAAAAAAAAAATCGATTAGATTTTTTTGAGTTGATTAAGAATCGTTACAAATAAGAATGGTGATTTAATTAAAAAAAATAGTACAAAATCGAAACTCTTAGTAAACACGGTGATTACAAAAACACATACCGTATTTTTCGGACTATAAGTCGCAGTTTTTTCCATAGTTTGGCCGGGGGTGCGACTTATACTCAGGAGCGACTTATGTGTGAAATTATTAACACATTACCGTAAAATATCAAATAATATTATTTAGCTCATTCACGTAAGAGACTAGACATATAAGATTTCATGGGATTTAGCGATTAGGACTGACAGATTGTTTGGTAAACGTATAGCATGTTCTATATGTTATAGTTATTTGAATGACTCTTACCATAATATGTTACGTTAACATACCAGGCACGTTCTCAGTTGGTTATTTATGCCTCATATAACGTACACTTATTCAGCCTGTTGTTCACTATTCTTTATTTATTTTAAATTGCCTTTCAAATGTCTGTTATTGGTGTTGGGTTTTATCAAATAAATTTCCCCCAAAAATGCGACATATATGTTTTTTTTTCCTTCTTTATCATGCATTTTCGGCCGGTGCGACTTATACTCCGGAGCGACTTATACTCCGAAAAATACGGTACAATATTGGTGTTGTTTACTTGAGTCATATTGTGGTCTACATGTATCTCTTATGTGTGACTGCCATTATATTGCAGTCTGCACATATCTCTTATGTGTGACTGCCATCTGCTGGTCACACTTATTTCACCATGTACCAAATAAAATAGTTTCGAGGTCGGTAAGCACAACCAAAATCATTCCGTACATTAGGCGCACCGGGTTATAAGGCGCACTGTCGAGTTTTGAGAAAATGAAAGGATTTTAGGTGCGCCTTATAGTCCGAAAAACACGGCAATGCTCAAAAAGTCAATTTGAGCAGGACAAAAAAAAAAATCGATTAGATTTTTTTTGAGTTGATTAAGAATCGTTACAGATAAGAATGATGATTTAATAAAAAAAAATAGTACAAAATCGAAACTCTTAGTAAACACGGTGATTACAAAAACACATACCGTATTTTTCGGACTATAAGTCGCAGTTTTTTTTCAAAGTTTGGCCAGGGGTGCGACTTATACTCAGGAGCGACTTATGTGTGAAATTATTAACACATTAGCGTAAAATATCAAATAATATTATTTAGCTCATTCACGTAAGAGACTAGACGTATAAGATTTCATGGGATTTAGCGATTAGGAGTGACAGATTGTTTGGTAAACGTATAGCATGTTCTATATGTTATAGTTATTTGAATGACTCTTACCATAATATGTTACGTTAACATACCAGGCACGTTCTCAGTTGGTTATTTATGCGTCATATAACGTACACTTATTCAGCCTGTTGTTCACTATTCTTTATTTATTTTAAATTGCCTTTCAAATGTCTGTTATTGGTGTTGGGTTTTATCAAATAAATTTCCCCCAAAAATGCGACATATATGTTTTTTTCCTTCTTTATCATGCATTTTCGGCCGGTGCGACTTATACTCCGGAGCGACTTATACTCCGAAAAATACGGTACAATATTGGTGTTGTTTACTTGAGTCATATTGTAGTCTACATGTATCTCTTATGTGTGACTGCCATTATATTGCAGTCTGCACATATCTCTTATGTGTGACTGCCATCTACTGGTCACACTTATTTCACCATGTACCAAATAAAATAGTTTCGAGGTCGGTAAGCACAACCAAAATCATTCCGTACATTAGGCGCACCGGGTTATAAGGCGCACTGTCGAGTTTTGAGAAAATGAAAGGATTTTAGGTGCGCCTTATAGTCCGAAAAACACGGCAATGCTCAAAAAGTCAATTTGAGCAGGACAAAAAAAAAATCGATTAGATTTTTTTGAGTTTATTAAGAATCGTAACAAATAAGAATGGTGATTTAATTAAAAAAAATAGTACAAAATCGAAACTCTTAGTAAACACGGTGATTACAAAAACACATACCGTATTTTTCGGACTATAAGTCGCAGTTTTTTTTCAAAGTCTGGCCAGGGGTGCGACTTATACTCAGGAGCGACTTATGTGTGAAATTATTAACACATTACCGTAAAATATCAAATAATATTATTTAGCTCATTCACGTAAGAGACTAGACGTATAAGATTTCATGGGATTTAGCGATTAGGAGTGACAGATTGTTTGGTAAACGTATAGCATGTTCTATATGTTATAGTTATTTGAATGACTCTTACCATAATATGTTACGTTAACATACCAGGCACGTTCTCAGTTGGTTATTTAGGCCTCATATAACGTACACTTATTCAGCCTGTTGTTCACTATTCTTTATTTATTTTAAATTGCCTTTCAAATGTCTGTTATTGGTGTTGGCTTTTATCAAATACATTTCCCCCAAAAATGCGACTTATACTCCAGTGCGACTTATATATGTTTTTTTCCTTCTTTATTATGCATTTTCGGCCGGTGCGACTTATACTCCGGAGCGATTTATACTCTGAAAAATACGGTACTCCAGTCCAACAAGCCTAAAATCACTGCTGTGTGTTTTGGGCTAAGTTTGACCTGTCGACATCATTTTGAGGGGCCAACATCGACCGCATTAGCGGGCCCCCTTTTTACTCCCCACCTGTTGTGATGATACCAGTCCCCTTCTTGGATCTTTCCGAGCAGAGTCAGGACAGATTGGATCAGATGGTTGGTGTAAGAAGGCGATGGTCGCTGCAATCAAGTCATGTTGTCCACAGTCTGGAGCATGAAGTGCCTCTACTGTAATAAGGAGAGAACGTTACCGCCCCTGCGGAGATGTTTCAGGGACAGGACGTCGGCTGCAAGAGAGTTCCTGGCGTCACGCCAAGCCGCCGTCCCGTTAGCATTCCTCGGACGCAAAACTGTCCAATCTTATCTGCGCTTACTTCGGGGACACGCTCTGAAGACACAAAGGAGCGGCTGTGCTGTCCTCGGCAGCCTCGGCCTCACCCGTGTTGATGGAGGGGTCACAATATTAGGAACACCTGCACCGTCTTGTGCCATCCAACACAAGCGCTGCCTTTACAAACATCATGGATGACCTCCCCACACACACACATTCTTGCATTTCTTACCTTCTGGAGACCTGCGAAAAATGCCTACCTCTTTAGGACCACCCTTTATAGATATATAAAGATTTGTATTTACAACATTAATAATATATACATACTATGCAAATATAAAAAAAGGTAGGCTTTTAGTGAATTTTGTTTTGTAATTGTTTTTTAATCTTCATTATTTACTTTAAATTAATACAGTATGTGTCTATATACATGTTTGTTTTTATTTGGTGTTGTTTACTTGAGTCATATTGAAGTCTACACATATCTCTTGTGTGTGATTGCCATCATATTGCAGTCTGGTCACACTTATCATTTCACCACGTACCAAATAAAATAGTTTTGAGGTCGGTAAGCACAACCAAAATGATTCCGTACATTAGGCGCACCGGGTTATAAGGCTCACTGTCGATTTTTGAGAAAATGATAGGATTTTAAGTGCGCCTTATAGTCCGAAAAACGCATTTCAATTTCTTACACACACTTGTTATTACATATGTTGGCCAGAGGGTGAGCACGTCAAATTTTTTACACACACACTTGTTATTTCATATGTTGGCCAGAGAGGGAGCACTTTTAAAACCGACACACAGTCAATTTGAAAAACAAGAATTCACACACGCACGATCCACACACACACACACTTTATTGTATTTTACACCTTCTTGAGACATCCTAAAAAAAAATATACATACTATGCAAAAAAAAAAAAGGTAAGCTTTTAGTTAATTATTTTAATTTTTTTGTTTGCAATTGGTTTTTAATCTTCATTATTTACTTCAAGTTATATACATAATAATTTAATTTTTTCTATTAATTTTGGCCAAAGGGTACACATTTCTATTTATTTTACTCACTTGTTATTTCATATGTTGACCAGAGATATTTAATTACAGTATTTATCTTTATTTTAAGAAAAAAATATTTTTGTAATACATGATAATATAATATTTTAGATTTTGATCAAATTGAATTAAAAAAATATGCAATTGCATGCAGTACATCATTTTTAATGTCAAAATGGAAAGAACAAATATATTTAGTAAGAAAAGATTAAGCATTTTATTAACACATTATTTCCAGGCTTTCGCGGGCAACATCAAATAATGTGGCGGGCCAGATTTGGCCCCCGAGCCTTGAGTTTGACACCCGTGTCTTAGATGAAGAGAGCAGTTATGATTTTGGTTTACAGAGTAAACAACTAAAAACTAAGGTTTTGGGCGTTGTTCTCTTTAAACGCATACATTTGTCTAAATATGGCCAAGGACACTGTCAGGCTTGGTCAAAAGATAGGACTCAGATGCAGAGTAGGGATTAATCCGGCAGGCTTTTATTTTGAAAGCTTCCTTTCACCTCCAGAGTCAGGGCAATTCACATAGGCTATAACTAGACTAGTCGGCGATAAAGGTTCCACAAAAAGGAACAACCGAAAATCACTCCGAAAGGAGGAAACACAAAAACAATAACGAACTATACTTGGCGCCGGATATATTCTATGAAATTGATCATAAACAAAAAAAAACGCTCCAACAGGAGGAAGAAACAATGGCTACGAAACTTCTACACTGTCTCTAATCTAAAAAAAGATGAACAAAAAATGTCACTCAAAAATTGAGGAAAAGGAAGAACTGTAAGAAAAAACTGAAAACTCACCAATATCAAGGATGGAATTCAGGATCAAGGTATTCAAACACGAGACGAGGCAAGGCATGGACAGGAGGCTAGAGAGGCACGAATAAACGAGACAATCTGGCCCGGAACAAAGGGAGGCGTGGGGTTATAAGACACATGAGGGTAATGGGGAACAGGTGGAAACAATCAGGGATCAGGAATGACGTCAGACTGATGACACAAAAGGAAGGGCAAGTGACCTGAAACGAGAGGAGTTACTTTTCAAAGTAAAACATGCAATTCACAAGACAGAAGAAACCAACACAAGACATCCCTCACCGCGGTGTGACAGACACACATTGTTGTGGGTTTCCTGCACGTCAGCTTCATCACATAAAGGATAAATCTAACCTGCGGGAGAGAATTCCTCTGCCATTGTCAAGTATTGTATTATTATTTTTGAGTGGTCAGCTTGAAGCGTCCCTCTGTCTCCGACTCCCACGTCGTCAAGTGACATGAGCGTGTCACTGTTATTATTTTGCTTACTGATTGGCCAGTCGGTAATGTTTCGCCCTAACCTTAGCCAATTGTGACTCATCATACCAACACCAACACATCATTGATTTTCTCCGTAATCATGGATTTTCTCACTCATCCAGGTCATTGGATTTTCATTTTCTCTCTTTGTAGCTTGTAGCTTGTACCTTTGATCTACATGGGTCCAAAAATAGCTAAGCTACAGGAAAAGGTGCGCGTTCAAGAAGTAGTTAAGCTACTGGGAAATGTAGCTTGTTACTGCCCATCACTGTATATTTGTACTTTTCCCTCCAAAATACTTTTTTTTAACTTGCCTAAGTATGGGTCATTCATGCATTAGTCCTAAAAAGCCTATGAAATATTGTAAAAATAATAATAAAACAATTAAGTGTTTGCAGATGAGTGTTGAGGTACAGAGAGCTTGCTAACGAGGACATCTGCTGGTTGAAACTGGAAAATCCCAAATGATTCAACTTAAGGCAGTGGTTCTTAACCTTGTCGGAAGTACCGAACCCCACCAGTTTCATATGCGCATTCACCGAACCCTTCTTTAGTGAAAAATATAGATATTTTTTTCAAATTCAAGACAAAGTTATATGTTTTTGGTAACACTTTAGTATGGGGAACATATTCTAAGTAACAAAGACTTAATTTAGAGTTATTTGGACACTAGGGGAACATATTCTAAGTAACAAAGACTAAATTTAGAGTTATTTGGACACTCGGGGAACATATTTTTAGTAACAAAGACTAAATGTAGAGTTATTTGGACACTAGGTGAACATATTCTAAGTAACAAATACTTAATTTAGAGTTATTTGGACACTAGGGGAACATATTCTAAGTAACAAATACTTAATTTAGAGTTATTTGGACACTAGGGGAACATATTCTAAGTAACAAAAGACTTAATTTAGAGTTATTTGGACACTAGGGGAACATATTCTAAGTAACAAAGACTACATTTAGAGTTATTTGGACACTCGGGGAACACATTCTAAGTAACACAGACTTAATTTAGAGTTATTTGGACACTAGGGGAACATATTCTAAGTAACAAAGACTAAATTTAGAGTTATTTGGACACTCGGGGAACATATTTTTAGTAACAAAGACTAAATTTTGAGTTATTTGGACACTAGGGGAACATATTCTAAGTAACAAAGACTAAATTTAGAGTTATTTGGACACTAGGGGAACATATTCTAAGTAACAAAGACTAAATTTAGTTATTTGGACACTAGGGGAACATATTCTAAGTAACAAAGACTAAATTTAGAGTTATTTGGACATTCGGGGAACATATTCTAAGTAACAAAGACTAAATTTAGTTATTTGGACACTAGGGGAACATATTCTAAGTAACAAAGACTAAATTTAGAGTTATTTGGACATTCGGGGAACATATTCTAAGTAACAAAGACTAAATTTAGTTATTTGGACACTAGGGGAACATATTCTAAGTAACAAAGACTAAATTTAGAGTTATTTGGACATTCGGGGAACATATTCTAAGTAACAAAGACTAAATTTAGTTATTTGGACACTCGGGGAACATATTCTAAGTAACAAAGACTACATTTAGTTATTTGGACACTAGGGGAACATATTCTAAGTAACAAAGACTACATTTAGTTATTTGGACACTAGGGGAACATATTCTAAGTAACAAAGACTAAATTTAGTTATTTGGACACTAGGGGAACATATTCTAAGTAACAAAGACTAAATTTAGAGTTATTTGGACACTCGGGGAACATATTCTAAGTAACAAAGACTAAATTTAGTTATTTGGACACTAGGGGAACATATTCTAAGTAACAAAGACTAAATTTAGAGTTATTTGGACACTAGGGGAACATATTCTAAGTAACAAAGACTAAATTTAGAGTTATTTGGACACTAGGGGAACATATTCTAAGTAACAAAAGACTTAATTTAGAGTTATTTGGACACTAGGGGAACATATTCTAAGTAACAAAGACTAAAAATTTAGAGTTATTTGGACACTCGGGGAACACATTCTAAGTAACAAAGACTTAATTTAGAGTTATTTGGACACTAGGGGAACATATTCTAAGTAACAAAGACTAAATTTAGAGTTATTTGGACACTCGGGGAACATATTCTAAGTAACAAAGACTAAATTTAGAGTTATTTGGACACTCGGGGAACATATTCTAAGTAACAAAAGACTTAATTTAGAGTTATTTGGACACTAGGGGAACATATTCTAAGTAACAAAGACTAAATTTAGAGTTATTTGGACACTAGGGGAACATATTCTAAGTAACAAAGACTTAATTTAGAGTTATTTGGACACTAGGAGAACATATTCTAAGTAACAAAGACTAAATTTAGAGTTATTTGGACACTAGGGGAACATATTCTAAGTAACAAAGACTAAAATTAGAATTATTTGGACACTAGGGGAACATTCTAAGTAAGAAAGACTAAATTTAGAGTTATTTGGACACTAGGGGAACATATTCTAAGTAACAAAGACTTAATTTAGAGTTATTTGGACACTAGGGGAACATATTCTAAGTAACAAAGACTCAATTTAGAGTTATTTGGACACTCGGGGAACATATTCTAAGTAACAAAGACTACATTTAGAGTTATTTGGACACTAGGGGAACATATTCTAAGTAACAAAGACTACATTTAGAGTTATTTGGACACTAGGGGAACATATTCTACGTAATAAAGACTTAATTTAGAGTTATTTGGACACTAGGGGAACATATTCTAAGTTACAAAGACTAAATTTAGAGTTATTTGGACACTAGGGGAACATATTCTAAGCAACAAAGACTACATTTAGAGTTATTTGGACACTAGGGGAACATATTCCAAGTAATAAAGACTTAATTTAGAGTTATTTGGTTAGGGTCAGGGTTAGAGGGTCAGGGTTATAATAAGGCCATGCCGAATAAGGCATTAATAAGTACTTAATAATGACAAGTTAAGAGTCAATATGTTACTAATTTGCATGTTAACAAACATTTAAATATTGTGAATATGTTCCCTATACTAAAGTGTTTTATTACTGGTGCACAAAATGAACCGTGCATGAACATCACATTGTTCAAACAACAAAACCAACACAGTGCATAAACTCACAACAAATTACACACCTGCAAATCAGTCTGACTTCTGCTGTTGTCGTATCCGTAATACGCCGATAGGGAGAAGTTTTTATTTACACGATGAGTCAGGTGTGTTTTGACCTCCGCCGAACCCCTGAACCCGACTCACCAAACCCCTAGGGTTCGATCGAACCCAGGTTAAGAACCACTGACTTAAAGCCTCCACAATTTTGACATTTGTTTGTGTTTATATGCATTTTTTTCAGGTCGACCTGATTTGCACATGTTGTGAGAGAGAGGTTATTTTCAATCAAAACCATGCAATAAGTTAACCACTTTTAATAGTACGACGCAAAGACAAAATGTACAACGTGAAGATGATGTTTTATTTTTGAACATCCTAATTTGCCACATGACAGGAAAAAAAAAGCTCACCTTTAAAGAATGAAAAAAGCTTTGCACAAATTTTTAATATTTTTTTTAACCAAAATTTTGAAGTATATGACCTTTGAGGTGTTCAGTATAATTTTCAGAAGGATTCTTGCCGTTATAAAACAATCAAATACTTTAATAAGAAATATTTTACATCAAATATTTATAATAATTGATAAGTGTATTAAGAAGTTAATCGTGTTAATATGACGAAAAATGACCTCACCCATCTCACTTTATGCATTCTTGTAAAAAGGAGCTAAGAAGACTATAAAACACAAAAACAAAACTTTTTTGTGGCTTTACAAGTGTAAAAAGAAGTTAAACATGTGACGTAAGATGACAAATCCTGACCAATACTTATTTACGTGACAAAAGATATGAAAGTGTGCAGAAAAAAGTACTTTAACATGTAAAAAAGAGCTAATATTACGGTGAAATGTAGAAACAAACTAATATTACAGTAAAATGTAAAAAAAACAAGCTAATTTAACTGTAAAATATAAAAAAAAGTTGTGTTACAAGTGTAACAATAAGCGAATATTACTGTAAAATATAAAAACAAACTAATGTTACTGCAGAATTTGAAAATATTTATAAATAGTTATTTATGTGTTACAAGTGTAAAAACAAGCTAAGCATATGATGAAAAATGAGCAACAACGAATGCGCAATGAGACTTTTCTTGCAGACGCGCCTTGCCCATCTCATTTTAACGTTACTAATTGTTATGCAAGTGTAAAAAGAAGCTAAGTTTACAGTAAAACATAAAACCAAGATCTGTGTGCAACATGTAAGAGTAAA
>NC_084736.1:11514907-11549907 GCF_033978785.1 Entelurus aequoreus | reverse complement strand
CATATGTATACATATATATGTACATATATGCACATATACATATATGTATACATATATACATATATAAATACACATATACATATATCTATACATATAAACACATATACATATATGTATACATACATATATATACACACATATATGTGTACATATACACATATGTATACATATATATATATATATATACATATACATATACATACATATATATATACATATACATACATATATATATACATAGGTATATATATATATATATATATATATTTCAAGTAGAATTTAGTGTAAGTGTTAAAAATCAACATGACGGATTACAATTATACAAATATGACAGCTCTATGGTTGTTTTTAAATGCTGTAGCTGAAATACCTTGCAGCAGTTTAGTAGGAACATTTCACCAAAGTTGAAGAACTATGTTAAAACCGGGCTTAAAATAATCATAATAATAAATCTCAGTACAAAAAAAGGTCAATCCATTCCATAAAGATGGCGGATATGCTACATCGAAAACATATTAATGCTACGAAAACAATGAATTTGCTCATATTTTCAAAGTAAGTTTGGATATAGTATTTTTATTTTATTAAACTTATAATAAATACAATTATTCAATTAATATTTAAGAAATGCATACTGTATTACATAATTATAATTTTAAAAAAAATCCCGTTTATGTTTAACAGATGGGAACATCCAACTAAATTCTTATGATAAACTGTCATTAATGGCATTCACCATAATTTTTGTTATGTCATTTTCCCATAATATATTTTTTAATTCAATATATTCCATCATGAAAGTTAGGGGTGTGAATCCTCGGGCACTTAACGATTCGATCCAATTCCGATTCGATCCAGAATCGATTCTCGATTCAACACGATTCGTGAAATGTATTATTTGGTATAATAACTATAATGAAACTTTTTCAAAACAGGTTGCATGGACATGGCCTGAAAACTTATTATTAAAAATGTATTCCTATATAAAACAGATTTTTTAATGACGTATCAATTTAAAATCGGACGTGAATCGATTTTTTTGTGCACGCCTATTGATGGTAATTATATTTTCTGAATAAAATGTTGCATTTAAAAAAATATACATAATCATTTATAAATAAATAAAAAATACTACAGCAATTTAACGGCTATTGACATCCACTTTCTATTAATATAATATGCAAAATGATAAATAGCTATAATCATGTTATTTTTTTTTTTTACATATATTTAAAAAAAATATAGAACGTCAATTAAGGAATAAACAAACTAGTATAATAGCTACAAATTAGGGCTGCAACTAACGATTAATTTGATAATCGATTAATCTGTCGATTATTACTTCGATTAATCGATTAATAATCGGATAAAAGAGACATACTACATTTCTATCCCATCCAGTATTTTATTGGGAAAAAAAACAGCATACTGGCACCATACTTATTTTGATTATTGTTTCTCAGCGGTTTGTAAATGTTGCAGTTTATAAATAAAGGTTTATTTAAAAAAAAAAAAAAGCCTCTGCGCATGCGCATAGCATAGATCCAACGAATCGATGACTAAATTAATTGGCAACTATTTTTATAATCGATTTTAATCGATTTAATCAATTAGTTGTTGCAGCCCTACTACAAATACGTTGATGGTGATGTAAGATTTGGTCCTTTCACGTCGTTCTAAAGATATTTTAGTGACCTGAGCCGCCCCCTCCCCCACTGATCTGAAAGTGACGCATGTGTCAATCAAAATGTTGGCGTTGAACCCCTCGGCCTCGCACAAACACACTGAGGTAAAGATCGGAGACTTTTGACTAGATGCTACTTGCACAAAATAGTCGCTTACACTATCATATCAAATACACGCCAAAGATAACGTTACAAAATATAGACTAGTCACATTCAGTATAGAAGAGTAGACCGTTACTAAAAAAATAGGCTTGCACAGTCACGGGACGCTCTCGACTTGTCATTTTGGTCCCGACAAACAATGAAAGATGGTTTAGAAATAGAAGTGGGCGGGGAAAAAAAAGAAGTATAATTGTAAACATGGTACCGGTACGTGAGCACAGGTGGCAACACGCGGTCAGAGAACATCGATACGCGGCGCTCACTCCTCCTCCATGGACTTCTCAATCTCCTTCAGCCTGCGGACAAACTCCTGAGCCTCCCTGTCGCCGACGCGAGCGTCCAGCAGACTCATGATGGGTTTCTCTGCAAGGGAGCAAGCAAACGATTTTGATACACTTGAAAAATGCCACTAAAAAAAGAAAACGGTTTGATACGTTTTATTGTTTTTAAAGGCCTACTGAAATGATTTTTTTTATATTTAAACGGGAATAGCAGATCCATTCTATGTGTCATACTTGATCATTTCGCGATATTGCCATATTTTTGCTTTGATTGATTGATGGATTGAGACTTTTATTAGTAGGTTGCACAGTGAAGTACATATTCCGTACAATTGACCACTAAATGGTAACACCCGAATAAGTTTTTCAACTTGTTTGAGTCGGGGTCCACTTAAATTGATTCATGATACAGATATATACTATCATATATACTATCATCATAATACAGTCATCACACAAGATAATCACATTGAATTATTTACATTATTTACAATCAGGGGGGGGTGGGGGGTGGGGGGGGTATGGACATCAAGTAGTGGACATAGAGAGAGAGAGAGAGAGAGAGAGAGAGAGAGAGAGAGAGAGAGAGAGAGAGAGAGAGAGAGAGAGAGAGATCAGAAGGCATAAGAAAAAGTATCTGCATTTGATTGTTTACATTTGATTATTAGCAATCCGGGGAGGGTGTTAGTTTAGGGTTGTAGCTGCCTGGAGGTGAACTTTTATTGCGGTTTTGAAGGAGGATAGAGATGCCCTTTCTTTTATACATGTTGGGAGCGCATTCCACATTGATGTGGCATAGAAAGAGAATGAGTTAAGACCTTTGTTAGTTCGGAATCTGGGTTTAACGTGGTTAGTGGAGCACCCCCTGGTGTTGTGGTTATGGCGGTCATTTACGTTAAGGAAGTAGTTTGACATGTACTTCGGTATCAGGGAGGTGTAGCGGATTTTATAGACTAGGCTCAGTGCAAGTTGTTTAACTCTGTCCTCCACCTTGAGCCAGCCCACTTTAGAGAAGTGGGTAGGAGTGAGGTGGGATGAAAGGATTTAGTAGAGAAAATCGACGATAAAGTTCGCAACTTTTGCTCGCTGATAAAAAAAAAAACTTGCCCCTACCGGAAGTAGCGTGACGTCACAAGCGGTAGTGCTGCTCATAATTCCCCGTTGTTTACAATGGAGCGAGAGATATTAGGAGCGAGAAAGTGACGATTACCCCATTAATTTGAGCGAGGATGAACGATTCGTGGATGAGGCACGTTAGAGTGAAGAACTAGAGGCGGTGCCGGACGTATCTTTTTTCGCTCTGACCGTAACTTAGGTACAAGCTGGCTCATTGGATTCCACACTCTTTCCTTTTTCTATTGTGGATCACAGATTTGTATTTTAAACCACCTCGGATACTATATCCTCTTGAAAATGAGAGTCGAGCACGCGAATTGGACATTCAGAGTGACTTTTATCTCCACGACAATACATCGGTGACACACTTAGCTACTGAGCTAACGTGATAGCATCGTTCTCAAATGCAGATAGAAACAAAAGAAATAAACCCCTGACTGGAAGGATAGACAGAAGATCAACAATACTATTAAACCATGTACATGTAACTACACGGTTACATCAACAGCCGTGCTCACCTGCGTTCCAGCGATCGGCGGCGCGACGAAGGACTTCACCCATCATCGACGAAGCTCTTAGCGTGAGCTAACGTGATAGCATCTGTCTCAAATGCAGATAGAAACAAAATAAATAAATCCCTGACTGGAAGGATAGACAGAAGATCAACAATACTACTATCAGGAGACACCGAACCAAACACTGGACATGTAAATACACGGTTAATGTGTATTCGACGCCTGTCGAAGCCTAGCAATGCTGTTGCTAACGACGCTAACTTAACAACGGGACCTCGTCAGAGCTATGATAAAAACATTAGCGCTCCACCTACGCCAGCCAGCCCTCCTCAGCTCATCAACACCCGTGCTCACCTGCGTTCCAGCGTTTGACGATGCGGTCGGCGGCCCGGAGACGTAGGAAGTCAAGGTGAGTTCGCCGCTAGCGCGTCTGCTATCCAAGTCAAAGTCCTCCTTGTTGTGTTGCTGCAACCAGCTGCTAATACACCGATCCCACCTACAACGTTCTTCTTTGCAGCCTCCATTGTTCATTAAACAAATTGCAAAAGATTCACCAACACAGATGTCCAGAATACAGTGGAATTTTGTCGAAGAAAACAGAGCTCTGTGTATTGTGTCCAATATGGTCCAAACACTTCCGTGGATCTCTCGACGTCACGCGCATACGTCATCCTCCAAAGGCGTTTTGAACCGGAAGTCTAGCGGGAAATTTAAAATTGCACTTTATAAGTTAACCCGGCCGTATTGGCATGTGTTGCAATGTTAAGCTTTCATCATTGATATATAAACTATCAGACTGCCTGGTCGGTAGTAGTGGCTTTCAGTAGGCCTTTAAAGGCCTACTGAAATGAATTTTTTTTATTTAAACGGGGATAGCAGATCTATTCTATGTGTCATACTTGATCATTTCGCGATATTGCCATATTTTTGCTGAAAGGATTTAGTATAGAACAACGACGATAAAGATTGCAACTTTTGGTATCTGATAAAAAAAAGGCTTGCACCTACCGGAAGTAGCGTGACGTAGTCAGTTGAACATATACGCAAAGTTCCCTATTGTTTACAATGATGGCCGCATGAAGTGAGAGAGATTCGGACCGAGAAAGCGACAATTTCCCCATTAATTTGAGCGAGGATGAAAGATTTGTGGATGAGTAAAGTGCAAGTGAAGGACTAGTGGGGAGTTGAAGCTATTCAGATAGGGAAGATGCTGTGAGAGCCGGGGGTGACCTGATATTCAGCTGGGAATGACTACAACAGTAAATAAACACAAGACATATATATACTCTATTAGCCACAACACAACCAGGCTTATATTTAATATGCCACAAATTAATCCTGCATAAAAACACCTGCGTGTTTGTTATGCTAGCTCCTAGCTCCTCTGCTAGCTCCTAGCTCCATAGAACACGCCAATACAATTCAAACACCTGATCAACACACACAATCACTCAGCCCAAAAGACCGTTTACCTAACCCAAGGTTCATAAAGCTTATATATTTTTAAAAAGTTACGTACGTGACGCGCACATACGGTCAAGTTATCGAATGTTTAGCAGCCAAGGCTGCATACTCACGGTACCTGATATTCAGCTGGGAATGACTACAACAGTAAATAAACACAAGACATATATATACTCTATTAGCCACAACACAACCAGGCTTATATTTAATATGCCACAAATTAATCCTGCATAAAAACACCTGCGTGTTTGTTACGCTAGCTCCTAGCTCCTCTGCTAGCTCCTAGCTCCATAGAACACGCCAATACAATTCAAACACCTGATCAACACACACAATCACTCAGCCCAAAAGACCGTTCACCTAACCCAAGGTTCATAAAGCTTATATATTTTTAAAAAGTTACGTACGTGACGCGCACGTACGGTACGGTACGTGTTATGCTAGCTCCTAGCTCCTCTGCTAGCTCCTAGCTCCATAGAACACGCCAATACAATTCAAACACATGATCAACACACACAATCACTCAGCCCAAAAGACCGTTCACCTAACCCAAGGTTCATAAAGCTTATATATTTTAAAAAAGTTACGTACATACGCAAAAAAAAGCCAAAGCTGCATACTCACAGTAGCACGTCTGCGTCTTTGTCATCCAAATCAAAGTAATCCTGGTAAGAGTCTGTGTTGTCCCAGTTCTCTACAGGCGTCTGTGTATCCAAATCAAAAGTCCTCCTGGTTAGAGTCTCTGTTATCCGAGTTCTTCCATCTTGACTGCATCATTCGGGAATGTAAACAAAGAAGCGCCGGCTGTGTACTGTTGTGGCTGACTACGTTCGAAAAATACGTCCATTTCGCACCGACAACTTTCTTCTTTGCTTGCTCGGCTTCCTTCTCCATAATGCAATGAACATGATTGAAACAGATTCACGAACACAGATGTCCAGAATACTGTGGAATTATGAAATGAAAACAGAGCTTTTTCGTATTGGCTTCAATGTGGAAGGCATACCCGTGTTCGCCGGGCTACGTCACACGCATACGTCATCCTCAGAGGCGTTTCGAACCGGAAGTTTAGCGGCAAATTTAAAATGTCACTTTATAAGTTAACCCGGCCGTATTGGCATGTGTTATAATGTTAAAGGCCTACTGAAATGAATTTTTTTTATTTAAACGGGGATAGCAGATCTATTCTATGTGTCATACTTGATCATTTCGCGATATTGCCATATTTTTGCTGAAAGGATTTAGTATAGAACAACGACGATAAAGATTGCAACTTTTGGTATCTGATAAAAAAAAGGCTTGCACCTACCGGAAGTAGCGTGACGTAGTCAGTTGAACATATACGCAAAGTTCCCTATTGTTTACAATGATGGCCGCATGAAGTGAGAGAGATTCGGACCGAGAAAGCGACAATTTCCCCATTAATTTGAGCGAGGATGAAAGATTTGTGGATGAGTAAAGTGCAAGTGAAGGACTAGTGGGGAGTTGAAGCTATTCAGATAGGGAAGATGCTGTGAGAGCCGGGGGTGACCTGATATTCAGCTGGGAATGACTACAACAGTAAATAAACACAAGACATATATATACTCTATTAGCCACAACACAACCAGGCTTATATTTAATATGCCACAAATTAATCCTGCATAAAAACACCTGCGTGTTTGTTATGCTAGCTCCTAGCTCCTCTGCTAGCTCCTAGCTCCATAGAACACGCCAATACAATTCAAACACCTGATCAACACACACAATCACTCAGCCCAAAAGACCGTTTACCTAACCCAAGGTTCATAAAGCTTATATATTTTTAAAAAGTTACGTACGTGACGCGCACATACGGTCAAGTTATCGAATGTTTAGCAGCCAAGGCTGCATACTCACGGTACCTGATATTCAGCTGGGAATGACTACAACAGTAAATAAACACAAGACATATATATACTCTATTAGCCACAACACAACCAGGCTTATATTTAATATGCCACAAATTAATCCTGCATAATAACACCTGCGTGTTTGTTATGCTAGCTCCTAGCTCCTCTGCTAGCTCCTAGCTCCATAGAACACGCCAATACAATTCAAACACCCGATCAACACACACAATCACTCAGCCCAAAAGACCGTTCACCTAACCCAAGGTTCATAAAGCTTATATATTTTTAAAAAGTTACGTACGTGACGCGCACTTACGGTACGGTACGTGTTATGCTAGCTCCTAGCTCCTCTGCTAGCTCCTAGCTCCATAGAACACGCCAATACAATTCAAACACATGATCAACACACACAATCACTCAGCCCAAAAGACCGTTCACCTAACCCAAGGTTCATAAAGCTTATATATTTTAAAAAAGTTACGTACATACGCAAAAAAAAGCCAAAGCTGCATACTCACAGTAGCACGTCTGCGTCTTTGTCATCCAAATCAAAGTAATCCTGGTAAGAGTCTGTGTTGTCCCAGTTCTCTACAGGCGTCTGTGTATCCAAATCAAAAGTCCTCCTGGTTAGAGTCTCTGTTATCCGAGTTCTTCCATCTTGACTGCATCTTTCGGGAATGTAAACAAAGAAGCGCCGGCTGTGTACTGTTGTGGCTGACTACGTTCGAAAAATACGTCCATTTCGCACCGACAACTTTCTTCTTTGCTTGCTTGGCTTCCTTCTCCATAATGCAATGAACATGATTGAAACAGATTCACGAACACAGATGTCCAGAATACTGTGGAATTATGAAATGAAAACAGAGCTTTTTCGTACCGGCTTCAATGTGGAAGGCATACCCGTGTTCGTCGGGCTACGTCACGCGCATACGTCATCCTCAGAGGCGTTTCGAACCGGAAGTTTAGCGGCAAATTTAAAATGTCACTTTATAAGTTAACCCGGCCGTATTGGCATGTGTTATAATGTTAAGATTTCATCATTGATATATAAACTATCAGACTGCGTGGTCGGTAGTAGTGGGTTTCAGTAGGCCTTTAAGATTTCATCATTGATATATAAACTATCAGACTGCGTGGTCGGTAGTAGTGGGTTTCAGTAGGCCTTTAAGTTTTACGGAGCAAAGGTCACCGCCTCTGTCTATGGTGCTGAGGACGAGCGCCATCGGATAGGGGCGGGGCATGGGCTGACGGTGAGACACAGCTGGCAGGTGATTAGATTTCACAGGTGGTACGTGTTAATCTAATCATCTGTTGTCTTTAACAGTAAGCGGCCGGGGAGCAGGAGGTTGAGAGAGGATACGGACGTGACTGAAAAGTCACATTCTACTGGAGAAAGACTCGGACAAAAATATATGCACATTATAGGCCTATTGAAATGCGATTTTCTTATTTAAACGGGGATAGCAGGTCCATTCTATGTGTCATACTTGATCATTTTGCGATATTGCCATATTTTTGCTGAAAGGATTTAGTAGAGAACATCGACGATAAAGTTCGCAACTTTTGGTCGCTGATAAAAAAGCCTTGCCTGTACCGGAAGTAGCGTGACGTCACAGGTTGTGGAGCGCCTCACATCTGCACATTGCTTACAATCATGGCCACCAGCAGCGAGAGCGATTCGGACCGAGAAAGCGACGATTTCCCCATTAATTTGAGCGAGGATGAAAGATTTGTGGATGAGGAAAGTGAGAGTGAAGGACTAGAGGGCAGTGGAAGCGATTCAGATAGGGAAGATGCTGGGAGAGGCGGGTGGGACCTGATATTCAGCTGGGATTGACTAAAACAGTAAATAAACACAAGACATATATATACTCTATTAGCCACAACACAAGCAGGCTTGTATTTAATATGCCACAAATTAATCCGTATAACAAACACCTCCCCCCTCCCGTCCATATAACCCGCCAATACAACTCAAACACCCGCACAACACACTCAATCCCACAGCCCAAAGTATCGTTTACCTCCGCAAAGTTCATACAGCACATATATTTCCTCAAAGTGCCCAAAGTTACGTACCTGACATGCACATAGCGGCACGCACGTACGGGCAAGCGATCAAATGTTTGGAAGCCGCAGCTGCGTACTCACGGTACCGCGTCTGTGTATCCAACTCAAAGTCCTCCTGGTAAGAGTCTCTGTTGTCCCAGTTCTCCACAGGCCAATGGTAAAGCTTGACTGTCATCTTTCGGTAATGTAAACAATGAAACACCGGGTACGTGTTTGTGTTGCTGCAGCCGGCCGCTAATACACCGCTTCCCACCTACAGCTTTCTTCTTTGCTGTCTCCATTGTTCATTGAACAAATTGCAAAAGATTCACCAACACTGATGTCCAAAATACTGTGGAATTTTGCGATGAAAACAGACGACTTAATAGCTGGCCACAATGCTGTCCCAAAATGTCCTCTACAAAACGTGACGTCACGCGCAGACTTCATCATACCGAGACGTTTTCAGCAGGATATTTCGCGGGAAGTTTAAAATTGCACTTTACTAATCTAACCCGGCCGTATTGGCATGTGTTGCAATGTTAAGATTTCATCATTGATATTTAAACTATCAGACTGCGTGGTCGGTAGTAGTGGCTTTCAGTAGGCCTTTAAAACTTTGTTAAAACTGCACGCTTGGCTCCTGTGCCGCGTCTACGGTGGAACTGCTAGGAAGCGACTTCCACATACGGTTTATTCGGAACATGCATACGATACAATGTGATGCATCGCACAATTCCACTTGTTTCATTACAGCACGTCTGAAAAGGAGTAGGAAGAAGCAGAGGTTATTTAATCCTACCCCTTTTCATACCATAGCAATTTTATCCAATTTCCTTGTTCTCTGTAACAGAACAGTGAACAGATAAATAATGAATAAATAATATACCATATTAAGCATACAAATATTAAATACATAAATGATCTTTGTCTCAATTAAAAAAAAAGGAAAAAAACGGGTTCAAGATGTTCATCATAATTCTTGTTCAGTGTACTTTGTGAACACTTGTAGTTTGAACGGTCTCTTCCACTGAATCATATTGGTGCTTTGTTTGATTTCTTTGGTTAATCCGTTCCATATTTTTGAGGCGGGCGGGGTTGTGGGGGCCGGGGTGTGTATAGTGTAGCGTCCCGGAAGTGTTAGTGCCGCAAGGGGTTCTGGGTATTTGTTCTGTTGTGTTTATGTTGTGTTAAGGTGCGGACGTTCTCCCGAAATGTGTTTGTCATTCTTGTTTGGTGTGGGTTCACAGTGTGGCGCATAGGGCTGGGAATCTTTGGGTGTCCCACGATTCGATTCAAAATCGATTCTTGGGGTCACGATTCGATTCAGAATCGATTTTTTTCAATTCAACACGATTCTCGATTAAAAAACGATTTTTTTTTATTTTTTTTTAATTTTTAATTATTTTTTTTTTTTTTTTTTTTTTTAAATGAAAACAATACACAACAATACCATAATAATGCAATACAATTTCAAAACAAAACCCGACCCAGCAACATTCAGAATAGCAATAAACAGAGCAATTGAGAGCAATTGAGAGGAGACACAAACATGACACGGAACAATCTAAAAGTAGTGAGACAAAAATGAATATTATCAACAACAGTATCAATATTAGTAACAATTTCAACATAGCAGTGATTAAAAATCCCTCATTGATATTATCATTACAAACATTAATAAAAAAAATGAACAATAGTGTCACGGTGGCTTACACTTGCATCGCATCTCATAAACTAAATGTCTAATGATAATGTCAATGAGGGATTTTTAATCACTGCTATGTTGAAATTGTAACTAATATTGATACTGTTGTTGATAATATTCATTTTTGTTTCACTACTTTTGGTTTGTTCTGTGTCGTGTTTGTGTCTCCTCTCAATTGCTCTGTTTATTGCAGTTCTGAGTGTTGCTGGGTCTGGTTTGGTTTTGGAATTGGATTGCATTGTTATGGTATTGCTGTGTATTGTTTTGTTGGATTGATTAATTAAAAAAAAAAAAAAAAAAAAAAATATATATTTTTTTTTTAAATCGATTTTTTAAAAATGAGAATCGATTCTGAATCGCACAACGTGAGAATCGCGATTTGAATTTGAATCGATTTTTTCCCACACCCCTAGTGGCGCATATTTGTAACAGTGTTAAAGTTGTTTATACGGTGACCCTCAGTGTGGCCTGTATGGCTGTTGATCAAGTATGCCTTGCATTCTCTTATGAGTGTGTAAAAGCCGAATATATTATGTGACTGGGCCGGCACGCTGTTTGTATGGAGGAAAAACGGACGTGACGACAGGTTGTAGAGGACGCTAAAGGCAGTGCCTTTAAGGCACGCCCCCAATAGTGTTGTCCGGGTGGAAATTCGGGAGATTGGTTGCCCCGGGAGATTTTCGGGAGGGGCACTGAAATTCGGGAGTCTCCCGGGAAAATCGGGAGGTTGAAACCGATACCGATAATTTCCGATATTACATTTTAAAGCATTTATCAGCCGATATTATCGGACATCTCTACACTACAATGTTTAAGGGGTGCCGAACTCGTTTTCATTGAGGGCCACATCACAGTTATGGTTGCTCTCAGAGGGCCGCTTTTAACAATGAGTATAATATGAATATACAAGTATAAATAATACATTAACAATATATTTTTTTACATAAGCTGAAAAAAAAATATTTAAATTTTACTTTAAAAACTGGAAGCTCAGTCACCAGCATTTTACAGTAAAAGCAGTGGGGTTTTTTTACAGCATATAAACAAATGTAATAAATGGAATTGAATGGAAAAAAAATTACACTGTTTTTACTGTAAAATTCATGCAACAGAGCTGCTAGTTAGTTGTTTTTTTTAAACGTAAAATCTTGTTGTTTCAAAGTTTTTTTTTGTTAGTTTTTTAATGTTTTAGTGTATGGGAAAAAACAGTATCAAAGTTGATTTTACAATAAAAAACTCAGTCGGCGGAATTTAACCGTAAAATCTTTTGTCAATTTTACAGTCTACAATTTGATGGATAGTTTGTTTTGAAATCATAAGTCAAGCAGATATTTAAGTACAGTATTTATCTTTATTTTAACAAAAACATTTTTTGGGAATACATGATAATATAATATTTTGATTTTGATATTGCATTTTAAAAAAATATGCAATTGCATGCAGTACATTATTTTTAATGTCAAAAGGGAAATAAATATATTTACTAAGAAAAGATTAAGCATTTTATTAATGTAATTATTTCCAGGCTACATAAAATAATGTGGCGGGCCAGATTTGGCCCCCGGGCCTTGAGTTTGACACCTGTGCTTTATGAACACAAATATTCCACTCACAGAAGCCAGCCACTTACTAAAACCACTCCAATTTTTGGAAAAAAAGTGCCTCTGAAACCAAAATTCACAATGAAGTGCATGGTAAAGGATTTACACATTTTACTTTTTCTTGGGCAACTTGTTTACGAAAAGTGTTCAGACAAGAAAGGTAACTTCTTTTTACACTTTTGTGTCGGTTAAGCTTAATAAGGGCCTTATTCTCCCATTTGCACTCAAGTGTTTTTCGTCACACTCTACAGCTGAATATCAACAGTGCGTGTGTCTTATTTACACTTAATTGTACATTTGTGTTTGTGTATAGTATAATGGACACAGTTAATTTGCATTATTTCCTATGAATGTATTGGACTTCCTGCACTGCATGATTATTATTATTATCCTTATTGTTATTATTGAAAGGGGCAGACATACCGCTGGGTTTGCTGCGAGACAGGTGGAGGATGAAAGGCTGCACGCTCTTGCCGGCCGCCGTGGCGTTGGGCCTCCCTGGCCAGCAGAAGTCGCTGAGGGGGGCCACAGCCTCGCCGGCGAAGTCGTTGGTGGAGAGCCAGTCGTAGTCCATCACAGTGAAGGTCAAACAGGCGAATCTGTGTCGGTACTGCTCGGGGCTCACGTGGCTGCAGAACAGTTTCACAGCACAACTATATATACAGTAGGTCTATTATTGCAATACCACATGCTATATCACATTTATGGTGTACAAACCCCACTGCATCACACTTGGAGATGTTCCTAATATTTTGTTATCTTTATTAAGATATATTAAACAGTCACAGGGCAGCTCTACACCACTGCAAACTACAACTACATTGTGCATACTGTATACAAAAGGTACCGTACGCATATTTTTTTTTAAACATTTGCATTATTCATTTTGAACATGTCCTTATAATTTTGAATTGTTTTAAATATTGTAAATATCTTATAAATATATTTTTTGAATAAAATAATGAAAAGACACTGATTATCATAGAACTCTTGCATTATTAATATTTTTTTTTAAAGGCATTGTCAATTTAAAATTATTTTTAATACTGTAAATATGTTGTATAAATATATTTTTAGTAAAATTAAAAAAAATAAAACTTTAACATACAACTCATGCATTAATAATAAAAAAAATAGCATGTGTATTTTAATATCCTTTATATGTTTTATACTTAAAAAAAATAATGAAAATACTCCTTGAATATCATAGCACTCTTGCATTATTAATATTTTTGAAAATGGAATTGTTTATAATTTTTATTGTTTTATAAATATTATATATATATATTTTTAAATAAGATAATTAAGACACCTCAAATACCATCGGACTCTTGTATTGTTTAAAAAATAATAATATATACATATATTTATATATAGTGTATATAATATATATACATATACTCATATACATATATAATATGCATACATTCATATACATATAAACATATATATATACATACATAAACACATATATACACATACATACATATACACATATATACATACACATATACATATATATATATATATATACATATACAGTATTTATATATATACACATATATACACACATACATATGTGGATATATGTGTGTGTGTGTGTGTATATATATATATATATATATATATATATATATATATATATATATATATATATATATATATATATATATATATGTACACTACCGTTCAAAAGTTTGGGGTCACATTGAAATGTCCTTATTTTTGAAGGAAAAGCACTGTACTTTTCAATGAAGATAACTTTAAACTAGTCTTAACTTTAAAGAGATACACTCTATACATTGCTAATGTGGTAAATGACTATTCTAGCTGCAAATGTCTGGTTTTTGGTGCAATATCTACATAGGTGTATAGAGGCCCATTTCCAGCAACTATCACTCCAGTGTTCTAATGGTACAATGTGTTTTGCTCATTGGCTCAGAAGGCTAATTGATGATTAGAAAACCCTTGTGCAATCATGTTCACACATCTGAAAACAGTTTAGCTCGTTACAGAAGCTACAAAACTGACCTTCCTTTGAGCAGATTGAGTTTCTGGAGCATCACATTTGTGGGGTCAATTAAACGCTCAAAATGGCCAGAAAAAGAGAACTTTCATCTGAAACTCGACAGTCTATTCTTGTTCTTAGAAATGAAGGCTATTCCACAAAATTGTTTGGGTGACCCCAAACTTTTGAACGGTAGTGTATATATATGTACATATGTGTGTGTGTGTGTGTATATATACATGTGCGCGCATCATTTCGAAGTGGGTGGTGCTTCACTTCCGTGTTCAGATTACAGTTAAGGTGCAGTGATAACATAACATTTTTGTTACTGTGACTGCTTTAGTAAGTAAGATGACAGAAAAGCTCAACAGAAATGACAGACGGTCAGCAGGAAGTCAAAAGGAGACTTTTTTATTGCAAACAGTCGATCTGACATCAAAACGCGCTAGAAAACACTGAAAAAGTATACCTATCTGCGATTAATTTTGAGTTAAGTATGAACAAAATGCTATTAATCGCGATTAAGTATTTTATATGTTTGACAGCCTTAAGAAATATACACACACACACACACATATATACATACATATACATGTTTTTACAAAGAATATCTATAAAAAAAATTAAAAACAGAGTTTCATAAAATTCTTGTGTAAATTATTTAAAAAGTATTTTATATATATATATATATATATATATATATATATATATATATATATATATATATATATATATACACACACAATATTTAACACAAAAGTCCCATGAAGGTTTTTTTTTACCATACACACAAAACCTATTTAGCATTATTAAACTATATATTTTTAATCAATTATAATTAAGTGTTCTTACAAATGTTTGTATTTTATTTTATTTTTTAAATATATTTTGATATAGTATTTTACGAATATATGATTAGGGAAAAGAAAAGTTCTAGGAATGTTTTTATTGTATTAAATAGTATATCTTATATACATTCATTGTAAAAATAAATAAATAAATAAATAAAAAAGATATAAATAAATTATTATTATTTAAAAAGTATTTTATATATATATATATATATATATATATATATATATATATATATATATATATATATATATATATATATATATAAATAAATAAAAAAGATATAAATAAATTATTATTATTTAAAAAGTATTTTATATATATATATATATATATATGTATATATATATATATATATATATATATATATATATATATATATATATATATATATATATATATATATATATATATAAAATACTTTTTAAATAATAATAATTTATTTATATCTTTTTTATTTATTTATTTTTACAATGAATGTATATAAGATATACTATTTAATACAATAAAAACATTCCTAGAACTTTTCTTTTCCCTAATCATATATTCGTAAAATACTATATCAAAATATATTTAAAAAATAAAATAAAATACAAACATTTGTAAGAACACTTAATTATAATTGATAAAAAATATATAGTTTAATAATGCTAAATAGGTTTTGTGTGTACGGTAAAAAAAACCTTCATGGGACTTTTGTGTTAAATATTGTATATTTATATATATATATACATATATATATATATATATATATATATATATATATATATATATATATATATATATATATATATATATATATATATATATATATATTTATATGTATATATATATAAATATATATATAATTTATCTAAATATTAATACTGAATTCAACATAGTAGTTTTTGTACACGTTAGGTGTTTATAATCAAAAGAGGTTCGTCCTTTCCAGGGAGAACACATGGAGGAGATGAAGTTCTGAGTTAAAGAAGTTAGTGTACGTGTTCAAGTCCACATGCAGTGCGGACCTTTTAAATAAGAAGAACTCACAAGTAGAAGAGCTCGTCAAAGACGGGGTGGAGCGTCTTCAGCTTCACTTGCGTGCGTTGACTCTTGGCCAGAGGGAAGAGGTGGTGAGGACACAGCTCCACGATCACAAACGGGTCGCTTAGACCTAACGGACACAATCAGTGAAAATTAAAAATCCCCTACAAAATAACCTTTCAGATACGTGTTTACCGTTAGCGTCCAGCGCCATGATGTCGGCGGCGTGCAGAATCTCCACGGTCAGCCGCTGCTCGGGAGCGTCGTAGTAACATTTGACGCTGATACGACCGAAGCGTGTGTGTTTGAGAGTTTTCTGCAGAGACAAATGCATGTAGGCTACCACTATGCATCCCACCAGACATATTTAGGATTCTTCACATGCACGGGCGTAGATTGAGGTTTTCTAAAGTCTTTTCTTATCATTTGAAATGGCTGTCTCGTGTCGGCATAAGCGGTTGTTGCCATCACGGACAACCTTGCTTGCACATCTGAGAATGGGCGATAATTAAGATGTTTTTTGTTTTTTTTAAAATCTAAAATCATACAATTAGTAATGTGACTCATTCCGGGAAAAAATACAGAACAGGCCAAAAGTTTGGACACACCTCATTCACTACACGACTGATGGTCCCAAACCCATTGATAAAGCAAGAAATTCCACTGATCAACCCTGATAAGGCACACCTGTGAAGTCAAAACCATTTCGGGTGACTACCTCTTGAAGCTCATCGAGAGAATGCCAAGAGTGTGCGAAACAGTAATCAGAGCAAAGGGTGGCTTATTTGAAGAAACTAGAACAGTGGTTCTTAACCTGGGTTCGATCGAACCCTAGGGGTTCGGTGAGTCGGGCTCAGGAGGTCAAAACACACCCGACTCATCGTGTAAATAAAAACTTCTCCCTATCGGCGTATTACGGATACGTAATTTGTTGTGAGTTTATGCACTGTGTTGGTTTTGTTGTTTGAACAAGGTGATGTTCGTGCACGGTTCATTTTGTGCACCAGTAAAAAAACATGGTAACACTTTAGTATGGGGAACATATTCACTAGGGATGTCCGATAATGGCTTTTTGCCGATATCCGATATTCCGATATTGTCCAACTCTTTAATTACAGATACCGATATCAACCGATACCGATATCAACCGATATATGCAGTCGTGGAATTAACACATTATTATGCCTAATTTGGACAACCAGGTATGGTGAAGATAAGGTCCTTTTTAAAAAAATTAGTAAAATAAGATAAATGAATTAAAAACATTTTCTTGAATAAAAAAGAAAGTACAACAATATAAAAACAGTTACATAGAAACTAGTAATGAATGAAAATTAGTAAAATTAACTGTTAAAGGTTAGTACTATTAGTGGAGCAGCAGCACGCACAATCATGTGTGCTTACGGACTGTATCCCTTGCAGACTGTCTTGATATATATTGATATATAATGTAGGAACCAGAATATTAATAACAGAAAGAAACAACCCTTTTGTGTGAATGAGTGTAAATGGGGGAGGGAGTTTTTTTTGGGTTGGTGCACTAATTGTAAGTGTATCTTGTGTTTTTTATGTTGATTTAATAAAAAAAAAACAATAAAAAAAAACAAACGATACCGATAATAAAAAAACCGATACCGATAATTTCCGATATTACATTTTAACGCATATATCGGCCGATAATATCGGCAGGCCGATATTATCGGACATCTCTAATATTCACCATTAATTAGTTGCTTATTAACATGAAAATTAGTAACATACTGGCTCTTAATTAGTCATTATTTGGTACTTACACTGCAAAAACTGAAACCTAAGTAAGATTAAATATCTCAAATAAGGGTGATATTTGCTTATTTTCTGTCCGATAAGATAATTCTTCTCACTAAGCAGATTTTATGTTCGAGTGTTTTACTTGTTTTAAGGGTTTTGGTCCTAAATGATCTCAGTAAGATATTACAGCTTGTTGCTGAGATTTGACGACCTATATTGAGTAAGACATGCTTGAAACTAGAATATCAAGTGTTGCAAAGCTGTGTCATCAACACTCACGAGTATAAAACTACTTTTTCAAAGTAATAATTTCTTATTTCAAGCATGAAAAAATAAATCATGATGTAATGCATATCATTATGTCAAGATAATGGCACTAGCATTTACTTAATTTAAGACTATTTTTCAACATATTGAGCAAAAAGGTCTCTTTTTTTTTCTACCAAGAAAAGTGCACTTGTTATTAGTGAGAATATACTTATTTTTGAAGGTTTTTTTGTGTTCATTGAGGTAAGCTAATTTTACTTGTTTTGGAAAGTCTTGACAAGCCAAATTTTCTTGTTCTATTGGCAGATCATTTTGCTTAGTTCAAGTAAAATACCCCTCATTTTTTTATTAGTTTTTGAACCCTGACTATTTGCAGTGTGTTAATGCCTTATTCAGCATGGCCTTATTATAACCCTAATCATCTAACCCTGACCCTAACCCTCTAACCCTAACCCTAACCCTAACCAAATAACTCTAAATTAAGTCTTTGTTACTTATATGTTCCCCTAGTGTCCAAATAACTCTAAATTTAGTCTTTTGTTACTTAGAATATGTTCCCCTAGTGTCCAAATAACTCTAAATTAAGTCTTTTGTTACTTAGAATATGTTCCCCTAGTGTCCAAATAACTCTAAATTAAGTCTTTTGTTACTTAGAATATGTTCCCCTAGTGTCCAAATAACTCTAAATTAAGTCTTTGTTACTTAGAATATGTTCCCCTAGTGTCCAAATAACTCTAAATTAAGTCTTTTGTTACTTAGAATATGTTCCCCTAGTGTCCAAATAACTCTAAATTAAGTCTTTGTTACTTAGAATATGTTCCCCTAGTGTCCAAATAACTCTAAATTAAGTCTTTTGTTACTTAGAATATGTTCCCTTAGTGTCCAAATAACTCTAAATTTAGTCTTTGTTACTTAGAATATGTTCCCCTAGTGTCCAAATAACTCTAAATTAAGTCTTTTGTTACTTAGAATATGTTCCCCTAGTGTCCAAATAACTCTAAATTAAGTCTTTTGTTACTTAGAATATGTTCCCCTAGTGTCCAAATAACTCTAAATTAAGTCTTTGTTACTTGGAATATGTTCCCCTAGTGTCCAAATAACTCTAAATTAAGTCTTTTGTTACTTAGAATATGTTCCCCTAGTGTCCAAATAACTCTAAATTAAGTCTTTGTTACTTAGAATATGTTCCCCTAGTGTCCAAATAACTCTAAATTAAGTCTTTGTTACTTGGAATATGTTCCCCTAGTGTCCAAATAACTCTAAATTAAGTCTTTTGTTACTTAGAATATGTTCCCCTAGTGTCCAAATAACTCTATATTAAGTCTTTGTTACTTAGAATATGTTCCCCTAGTGTCCAAATAACTCTAAATTAAGTCTTTTGTTACATAGAATATGTTCCCCTAGTGTCCAAATAACTCTAAATTAAGTCTTTTGTTACTTAGAATATGTTCCCCTAGTGTCCAAATAACTCTAAATTAAGTCTTTGTTACTTAGAATATGTTCCCCTAGTGTCCAAATAACTCTAAATTAAGTCTTTGTTACTTAGAATATGTTCCCCTAGTGTCCAAATAACTCTAAATTAAGTCTTTTGTTACTTAGAATATGTTCCCCTAGTGTCCAAATAACTCTAAATTAAGTCTTTGTTACTTAGAATATGTTCCCCTAGTGTCCAAATAACTCTAAAATAAGTCTTTGTTACTTAGAATATGTTCCCCTAGTGTCCAAATAACTCTAAATTAAGTCTTTGTTACTTAGAATATGTTCCCCTAGTGTCCAAATAACTCTAAATTAAGTCTTTTGTTACTTAGAATATGTTCCCCTAGTGTCCAAATAACTCTAAAATAAGTCTTTGTTACTTAGAATATGTTCCCCTAGTGTCCAAATAACTCTAAATTAAGTCTTTTGTTACTTAGAATATGTTCCCCATACTAAAGTGTTACCAAAAACATATAATTTGTCTTGAAATTGAAAAAAAAACACAATTTTATTTTTCACTAAAGAAGGGTTCGGTAAATGCGCATAGGAAACTAATAGGGTTCGGTACCTCCAACAAGGTTAAGAACCACTGAACTAGAATATAAAACATGTTTTCAGTTATATCAATAATTATTGACATATCCCAGGCTCTAATTACATCACAGCAAATATTACACTTTGACATTTTTTTTGTGGGGAAAATATTGCATATTTTGTGTTTTTGCCATTAAAAATAGGGGTTTCTTTAATATAAAAACGTCATAAAACCTAGAGATAAAATGTAACTTCATGTCGACCGAAGTAAAGATCTACGCGTTGGAAAAAACCCCGAATATATGATTTATTTCTAACACTTTTATGACAGACGCATCCGGGTCCCGGCTGGCCATCAAAAAGCGACATCAGTGTGTAAAGGATATCACCACATGGGCTCAGGAACATTTCAGAAAACCACTCTCAGTAACTACAGTTTGTCGCTACATTTGTAAGTGCAAGTTAAAACTCTACTATGCAAAGCGAAAGCCATTTATCAACAACACCCAGAAACACCGCCGACTTCGCTGGGGCCGAGCTCATCTAAGATGGACTTATGCAAAGTGGAAAAGTGTTCTGTGGTCTGACGAGTCCACATTTCAAATTGTTTTTGGAAACTGTGGACGTTGTGTCCTCCGGACCAGAGAGGACAATAACCATCCAGACTGTTATAGGCGCAAAGTTGAAAAGCCAGCATGTGTGATGGTATGGGGGTGTATTAGTGCCCAAGACATGGGTAACTTACACATCTGTGAAGGCACCATTAATGCTGAAAGGTACATACAGGTTTTGGAGCAACATATGTTGCCATCCAAGCAACGTTATCATGGACGCTGTCAGAATAATTGTATCTAAGTTATCATAAAACTTTGTGTTACATTGAGTTCAGCTCGCCCTGCGAGAGGACAAAAGCTGTCTTTGATCCTACCAAGCAGAAGGCTTGTAAAACTCCACTTTGTACGATGGGAAGCGACATGAAGGCGTCGGTTTCTTTCTTCTATTGTAATCCACAGGAAGATTTTGTCTTTACCCGAGATCTACAAAGCGGAGAGGAGGCACGGCCTGACCACCCTCCAGGCACCTTTTCTTTGAACTGTTTTACGACCTTTTCTTTGAACTGTTTTGTAAACAAAGGCGATGGCTGTTTACGACCCCCCTCCCTTAGAAACAGCTGTTTCTGCTTATTTCAGCAAGACAATGCCAAGCCACATTCTGCACGTGTTACAACAGCGTGGCTTCGTAGTAAAAGAGTGCGGGTACTAGACTGGCCTGCCTGTAGTCCAGACCTGTCTCCCATTGAAAGTGTGTGGCGCAATATGAAGCCTAAAATACCACAACGTAGACCCCGTAAAATATGAGAAAAGATCAACCTTGTGTGTTTATTGGAGGACATTTAGACGTTAACTGGCTGTCCAATTTTGCACAGGTAAATGCACTATAGACGATATAATCCAATATTTGCTTTTTTTGCTGATATCCGACCGATATCTAATACCAGGGACACCCAGAATTTACCCACAAATCTGCTATAAAAAACACAATACAGCAACATGTCCACCGTAGTTTTCATTGATGCAGTTTGGTTCAAATGTATAGAAGAAAAGAGACAAACGTCGTGCGGTAGGATCGATGCCCGTCATGGCGGTCGGCGAGGCGGAACGCACCTGCAGGGAGATCTTCTCCAGGTAGTATTGTTCGATCAGCTCGAAGGAGGAACATTTGTTCAGCTTCAGCTCCTCCTCCAGCACCTGAAGCAGCGTGAAGACGAAGGAAGACATAAATGTTGTATTTCTTTGGAGCAGCAATGTTTTTATGTGCTATTTCTGCCACATATGATTATAAAAATAAAAGAAAAGAAAGGAGAGCTGTAGTTGCAGTGTGCCAATTAGTAGAATGGAATAATAAAGTATAAATAAAGGTAAAATAATATAACACTGTATTTTAAATGTCATACAGGCTAGTAGTGAACAATAAAATATGTTTAAAGTAAATATTTGTCTTGAACTAACATATATGAAATATAGTGTCTCCTATATTGTACTTTATGTTGTGAGAACCACCTTATTTAGTTAATAATAATGAAAATTCTGAATGAATTTTGCAAATACAAAATAAGAACAAAACATTGATTGCGTTTGAAACATTCATGAGTCGTTATTAAAATGGTTAATATATTATTCATGAAATAGATGAGTACAAAGGTTGTGATCCACTTACAAAAATATTCCATAGATTGTACTTACAAAACATGTGAAAAAAGTACACCAAACTGTTTCTCGTGTATTAAATATGAATACTGTACGTGTTGTGTATATTAATTGCACCTTTCAAATATTATGTTATTCTTACAGTATATCTTATTTTTCGGACAAACCTTAAAACATGATGAAGTATAAAAAACATATATACTGTATTAATTATATATATTTTCTCAATAAAGTAAACCTAACCATGTTATGGTTCTATGTATGAATACATATGATGAGTAATATTTACACGTTTAAAATATGCAATGTTTACATTATATTACTTAAAAAAAACAGTGTGAAAAAATTATAATATATTTGAAAGTAAACTAAATCGTTTTATTGTTCTGTGTATGAGTGGGTATCATAATTTACCGTATTTCCTTGAATAGCCGCAGGGGCGCTAATTAATTTAAAACCTCCTGTCACTCCGGCGTTTACCAGAAGCCTGCGGGATGGCCATGCATGCGCTAATTATTTTAAAACCTCTTCTCACTCCGGCGTTTACCAAAAGGAATGCGGTAAATTTAGGCGTGCGCTTTGAGTGTGATGTAAGCATACCGCTACCATCATGAAAAGCACATTTAATAAAAAAAAACGTTATTATGGTCTTACCTGTACTTATAAATGGAGACCATTTGCAGCTCCTTCTGACCAAAAGCATCGATAACTTGTTTATAGAAGTCTTCCTTATTTTCTTTCTTCAGTTTTAAAAGTCTCTCTGTCTCGATGGAGATATTCCTTTAATTATTACCTCCTGCTTCAATTGAAAGTTCAGTTTAGAAAACTGTTTTATTTTAGATACCGGTATGTAATCCTCCATGTTAAAAGTTCAGGCGAGAGGAAAAAAAAGACGATCTGTTGCTGCTTGTTGTCACTTCTTCTGCAGTACCGGTAGTCGCAAGAAGGATCACTAGCGCCCTCTACCACCAGGAGGCGGGAGTCATTTAATGACTCATATTTGACACACGCAGCTACGGTATATTAATAAAACATAGCTGCTTACTGTTCTTTTTAGCATACCGTACCGGTATTCAATAGCTTGGACCTTAAATCCTATTGAATAGCTCTTAATCTTTTTTCCTTTGTGCGATTGCAAACTACTGAAATCAGCTTCCCCCATTTTGAAAATGAGGACAGGTAAATCGTCACTCGTGACGTAACGAGTTTGACCCGGCGGAAGTTCTAGACATGTGCTAAATATTTTGCGAAACGAGTTTGACCCGGCGAAAATTCTAGACATGCGGTAATAAAATTAATATTTTGCGAAACGAATTTGATCCGGCGTTAATCCTGAACCGGCGATAAGGCCTAGCATGCGTTAATTATTTTGCGAAACGAGTTTGACCCGGCAGTAATTCTAGACGTGCGAATACTATATTCCCTGCGCCAATTCAAGGAAATACGGTATGAGTAATAATTACACATTTTAAATATAGTGTCATTCTTATTGTATATTTAATTTTCTTTTTTGGAAAAAATCCTAAAAGAATCTTGTAGTGCAAAAAAAAAAATCTATCCACTTTTTACTGCTTATCCCTCTAGGGACAAGAGGCCCTTATGGCAGTTAAAGGCCTACTGAAATGATTTTTTTAAATTTAAACGGGGATAGCAGATCCTTTTAATGTGTCATACTTAAACATTTTGCGATATTGCCATATTTTTGCTGAAAGGATTTAGTAGAGAACGACGACGATAAAGTTCGCAACGTTTGGTCTCTGATTAAAAAAAAGCCTTGCCTGTACCGGAAGTAGCGTGACGTCACAGGAGGAAGGACTGCTCACATTTTCCCATTGTTTTCAATGCAGCGAGAGAGATTCGGGCCGAGAAAGCGACGATTACCCCATTAATTTGAGCGAGGATGAAAGATTTGTGGATGAGGAACGTGAGAGTGAAGGACTAGCGTGCAGTGCAGGACGTATCTTTTTTCGGTCTGACCGTAACTTAGGTACAAGGGTTCATTGGATTCCACACGCTCTCCTTTTTCTATTGTGGATCACGGATTTGTATTTCAAACCACCTCGGATACTATATCCTCTTGAAAATGAGAGTCGAGAACGCGAAATGGACATTCACAGTGACTTTTATCTCCACGACAATACATCGGCGAAGCTCTTTAGCTACGGAGCTAACGTGATAGCATCGGGCTTAAATGCAGATAGAAACAAAATAAATAAACCCCTGACTGGAAGGATAGACAGAAAATCAACAATACTATTAAACCATGGACATGTAACTACACGGTTAATGCTTTCCAGGCTGGCGAAGCTTAACAATGCTGTTGCTAACGACGCCATTGAAGCTAACATAGCAACGGGACCTCACAGAGCTATGCCAAAAACACTAGCTATCCACCTACGCCAGCCAGCCCTCATCTTCTCATCAACACCCGTGCTCACCTGCGTTCCAGCGATCAACAGAGCGACGAAAGACTTCACCCGATCATAGATGCGGTCGGCGGCCTGGAGACGGAGGAAGTCAAGGTGAGGTCGCCGGCTAGCGCGTCTGCTATCCATCTCAAAGTCCTCCTGGTTGTGTTGCTGTAGTCCGCCGCTAATACACAGATCCCACCTACAACTTTCTTCTTTGCAGTCTCCATTGTTCATTAAACAAATTGCAAAAGATTCACCAACACAGATGTCCAGAATACTGTGGAATTTTGAGATGAAAACAGAGCTTTTTGTATTGGATTTAATGGGGCCGAATACTTCCGTTTCAACGATTGACGTCACACGCATACGTCATCATACATAGACGTTTTCAACCGGAAGTTTAGCGGGAAATTTAAAATTGGGTTTTAAATTTCCGTTTCAGTAGGCCTTTAAAGGCCTACTGAAAGCCACTACTACCGACCACGCAGTCTGATAGTTTATATATCAATGATGAAATCTTAACATTGCAACACATGCCAATACGGCCGGGTTAACTTATAAAGTGCAATTTTAAATTTCCCGCTAAACTTCCGGTTGAAAAACTCCTTTGGATATGACGTATGCGCGTGACGTCACGACGGCAACGGAAGTATTCGTACCCTATGTGTCACCATACAAAAAGCTCTGTTTTCATCGAAAAATTCCACAGTATTCTGGACATCTGTGTTGGTGAATCTTTTGCAATTTGTTTAGTGAACAATGGAGACTGCAAAGAAGAAAGTTGTAGGTGGAATCGGTGTATTAGCTGCGGACTACAGCAACACAACCAGGAAGACAGAGATGGATAGCAGACGCGTTAGCCGCCGAACTCACCTTAACTTCCTCCGTCTCGCCGACCGCATCTGTGATCGGGTGAAGTCCTTCGTCGCACCGTCGATCACTGGAACGCAGGTGAGCACGGGTGTTGATGAGCAGATGAGGGCTGGCTGGCATAGGTGGATAGCTAATGTTTTTAGCATAGCTCTGTGAGGTCCGGTTGATAAGTTAGCTTCAATGGCGTCGTTAGCAACACAGCATTGTTAAGCTTCGCCAAGCTGGAAATTATTAACTGTGTAGTTACATGTTCATGGTTTAATAGTATTGTTGATCTCCTGTCTATCCTTCCAGTCAGGGGTTTATTTATTTTGTTTCTATCTGCATTGGAGCCAGATGCTATCACGTTAGCTCAGTAGCTAAAGAGCTTCGCTGATGTATTGTCGTGGAGATAAAAGTCACTGTGAATGTCCATTTCGCGTTCTCGACTCTCATTTTCAAGAGGATATAGTATCCGAGGTGGTTTAAAAAACAAATCAGTGATCCACAATAGAAAAAGGAGAAAGTGTGGAATCCAATGAGCCAGCTTGTACCTAAGTTACGGTCAGAGCGAAAAAAGATACACACTGCACTGCCTCTCTAGTTCTTCACTCTAACGTTCCTCATCCACAAATCTTTCATCCTCGCTCAAATTAATGGGGTAATCGTCGCTTTCTCGGTCCGAATCTCTCTCGCTCCATTGTAAACAACGGGGAATTGTGAGGAATCCTACCTCATGTGACGTCACGCTACTTCCGGTATAGGCAAGGCTTTTTTTTTTATCAGCGACCAAAAGTTGCAAACTTTAGCGTCATTGTTCAATACTAAATCCTTTCAGCAAAAATATGGCAATATCGCGAAATGATCAAGTATGACACATAGAATGGATTTGCTATCCCCGTTTGAATAAAAAAATGTCATTTCAGTAGGCCTTTAAGTAAAGGAGATTATTCTTATGGTTGATGTCATTTTGCATGTTTTTCTACATGATTCAGCCTCCGCATAAACAAATGTCCTCGCGCTGACGGACTATTATGAATCCACATTACAGATACGGTAGTTGTGTACAAGCTGTGTGTTAAATGACCTTGTAGTCGCCACTCTTCATGTCTTCCAGGGACAAACCCTTTCCGTTGTCATGGAGGAACTGCAGCAGCGTCTGCATCACAGACAGACAAGTCGAAAAAGCACATTAACCCTTTAGAGTCCCGGGTAGGATTTATTGGCTTGACATACTTTTGAGTTTACCTTAAAAAAACGGGTTATCTTGTCTTATTATAGTACAACCTCGGGTGTGTGACTACAGTTTTTTTTTTTTCCCATTTTGACATATGCACCAATTGAGTCAAGAACGACCTCAAACCTGGTGAAAATGACTGATCCTAACTCTGGTTTTAAATGAGCGCCATTGAAATGCAGCGTGATTGCGTCATCAGGCTGCATCTGCGTAGACCTCTGAGAGTTAAAGAGCAACACTTTTATACGAGAGGCTTTTATTATTCTTGTCTGGCGGGCTTTTGTGCGCGACATGGGAATAATCCCAGGCAAGAAACCACGTCACCACTGACCTCCACTGTGTATTGGAAGCGGTTGTAGAACTCCACCTGAATGCCTCGGTTCTCGGTCACCGAGTCCAGGATCATGCGCACCAGGAGCTCCCACAGACTCTGCAGAACTCTGGAACGAGTCGACAACACCAAAATTTAAAAAAAAACCGCACAACGTAATACCTACGAGAGGGTGTCAATCAAAAACGCAGCATTATTGTTTTTATAGAAAACTAAGAATTGTTTATGCTGCTGGTTACGATACTGATCATTCAATAATGAGATCGGCCGATACCAATTACATGTACAAAACCCAAAACCAGTGAAGTTGGCACGTTGTGTAATTCGTAAATAAAAACAGAATACAATGATTTGCAAATCCTTTTCAACTTATATTCAATTTAATTGACTGCAAAGACAAGATATTTAATGTTCGAAATGCCATCACAGATGCTGGCTTTTGAACTTTGCGCCTATAACAATAGTTATTTTCCTCTTTGGTCCGAAAACAATTTGAAATGTAGACTCGCCAGACCGCAGAACACTTTTCCGCTTTGCATCAGTCCATCTTAGATGGGTTCGGGCCCAGCGAAGCCGGCTGCGTTTCTGGGTGTTGTTGATAAATGGCTTTTGTTTTGCATATTAGAGTTTAAACTTGCACTTACAGATGTACACTGCAAAAATTCAGTGTTGAAAAACAAGAAAAAAATTTTACAAAAATCTGGGGTATTTTATTTGAACTAAGCAAAATTATCTGCCAAGAGAACAAGAAAATTCGGCTTGTCAAGACTTTCCAAAACAAGTAAAATTAGCTAACCTCAATCAACCCAAAAATACCTTAAAATAAGTATATTCTCACTAATAACAAGTGCACTTTTCTTGGTAGAAAAAAAAGAGACCTTTTGCTCAATATGTTGAAAAATATTCTTAAATTAAGTAAATGCTAGTGCCATTATTTTCGCATAATGATATGCGCTCGGCATTACATTTCTTGAAGCCAGCAAACTTATACTAAAAACTAATTAATTGTTCTTAATGGAAAGGCAACAAGGCAACCACTTGTTAGTCTCGGGGTCTCCTAGCCGCTCGGGCAAATCATATGGTCTAAAAATGCATTTTTCCATCGATAACATGACATCATCGCGTCAAGTGCGTGCTCTTTCAGTCAATTAGTGCGCATATATACAGCCCGGCCCCCAGCCAAAATGTTTTTAATTGTAATTTTGAGGAATTTATCTGAATGTGCATGAACTATTTCTGTTCAAAATTGTTTGAAATGTCAAATGTTAAATGTTTAAATATTAACTGTCAGTTCACTGTACTGTGCCAACTGTACTACTATATGAATAGGTGTTTTCTATTGTTTCATTGGAAATAAAACAGCAAAGTCCATTTGGCTGTCATCTGTTTTAATTATGAGACACAATTGTGTCAAAATCGTGATTTTTTTTTTTCATGCTTGAAATAAGAAATTATTACTTTAAAAAAGTAGTTTTATACTTGTGAGTGTTGATGACACAGTTTTGCAACATTTGATATTCTAGTTTCAAGCATGTTTTACTCAATATAGGTCGTCAAATCTCAGCAACAAGCTGTAATATCTTACTGAGATCATTTAGGAGCACAACCCTTAAAACAAGTAAAACACTCTAACATAAAATCTGCTTAGTGAGAAGAAATGTCTTATTAGACAGGAAATAAGCAAATATCAGCCTTATTTGAGATGTTTAATCTTACTTAGATTTCAGTTTTTGCAGTGCAGCGACCAACTGTAGTTACTGACAGTGGTTTTCTGAAGTGTTCCTGAGGCCATGTGGCGATATCCTTTACACACTGATGTCGGTTTTTGATGCAGTACCGACTGAGGGATCGTGGGTCACGGTACACCGTACAACTCTAGAGCGGACTAAGCCAAACTACCTTCTCGGTAATGTTGCAATTTTTTAATGCCAAAGAAATTCACTCAAAAACGCTCCAACGTTAGTTAAGTAAGGCTCCACTTTTCCAAAAATGTGCCAGCTTGATGCTAATATACATTGGTTTTGCTATTGACATGCTACCGATTAGCATTAGTGATTTTACATGGCGATTTCAACACCCCCAAATGTGTTAGTGAAAACAACAACTAAGATGCGCATTACAATTAAACAGCAGGTGCGTAATAAGTACAATACTTACTAACGAGTAATTTAATTGAAAAAAATTCTGAGTATGGATTTTGTAATTTAAGGAAATGGTGATTATGTGTCCACTAAACTTATAAGAATGCTTTTGAAAATACTTAGTTTGTAGTAACGTTTTGGCTCCAAATGAATTGATCTAACTCGAATGTACACGTATTTGTTGAAATATAGCAATATTTGTGGATCAAAGTTTTTGCAATACATTTAACAGTGTATGTTGAAATATGTAAAGACATTGTTTAAGATGTTATAGCGTTCACAAAATCGTATTTAAACTTTTTTCTAAAAAAAAAAAAAATATTTCATCAGTTAAATTTGTTAAACAACATCTTGTTCATTAATAAGGCTTAGTGGCCACATGCGTGGACAGCACCTTTTAGCTCTTATTTCCAAAATTGTGTACACTACTGAATTGGGGTCTTATGGCCACTTATGTGGACACTTATACTGCCATCTGGTGGTGTCAGAAGAGTATAACATACAATGGAATTTGGGGAAAAAAAGTGTAAAAATAAGAATTAGCATGTCACTAAACATGAAGTACACATTTGTGTACTTATGGACTAAGTACATCATATCAAAATATGATTCTTAGTTTTTATTCTAATTAGGGTCCAATAAGCCCAAATAGCAAAGAGAAATTAAAAAAAGCATGTAAACAAACAGCTTGGGCCTTAAGAGGCTATAGCGGACATTTCCCCAACTCCTTGAAAAATTTAAGTTTTAAAGAGAAAAACAATCCTTAGTTCATAATTCATGCATATAAGGCAAAATATACACCTTTTTTTTTAAGGCAATTGCAAAATCTACATGAAGTTAAATAGAAAAAGAAGGTAATTACCGAGCCAGGTTGTCTTTGACCAGCGTGTCAGTGAGGATGACCATGGTGTCCTGAAGGTACTTCATGAGCGGGGCCACAGCCTGACAATGACACACAAACACAAAAGTATTACGCAGCGTCATTTTAAACACGATGTGCTTTAGCTGCCTGGAGACGTACGTCGTCATTGTTGATGGAGTCTGGGGACAAGCTGATGTGTTGGATGTACCGTCTCAGCTCAGGCAGCATCTGGACACAAGTCGTGCAAATAAACATAACAATAATATCATGTTTGTTTGGTTTTTTAGCTTAGTAGACCTCAGTAAATGTGCACATTTTGAACCCTAGGAACTCAAATGTTACTATGGGGTAAATAATGAGTAAACATAACCACTGATGTATAGTTGACAGGTTAAAAGTGCATAAGAAAATGGACAGTTTTTATAGCAATATGACTCTTTAAATAGACAAAAGTCAGCAGAGTCCCATCCATGCTGTACACAGCTTGGATGGTTCTCAAAACTGCCTGTAACTCCTACTAGGAATGTCAGAGAGACATGAAACAAAAACCTCTATGTAGGTCTCACTTAGACCTAGATTTCATACACTGACATCCTTCAGCAAAAATCAACAGGAAGTTTGCAATTCCCCCTTCAAGACAAAAGTTTTGTAAAAACAGTCACTTTTGCCTCTTTCAGCTATAATTTGACCCCCTTAACATGCTTCAAAACTCACCAAACTGGACACACACATCAGGACTGGCAAAAAATTGCGATCTAATAAAAAACCCAACCCCAAAACTCAAAATTGCGCTCTAGCGCCCCCTAGGAAGAAAACACAGACAAAACTGCTCCTAGGAAGAAAACACAGACACAACTGCCTGTAACTTCCAGTAGGAATGTCAGAGAGACATGAAACAAAAACCTCTATGTAGGTCTCACTTAGACCTAGATTTCATACACTGACATCCTTCAGCAAAAATCAACAGGGAGTTTGCAATTCCCCCTTCAAAACAAAAGTTTTGTAAAAACAGTCACTTTTGCCTCTTTGAGCTATAATTTGACCCCCTTAACATGCTTCAAAACTCACCAAACTGGACACACACATCAGGACTGGCAAAAATTGCGATCTAATAAAAAACCCAACCCCAAAACTCAAAAACACAGACAAAGCTGTTCTTAGGAAGAAAACACAGACAAAACTGCCTGTAACTTCCAGTAGGAATGTCGTAGAGACATGAAAAAAAAATCCTCTATGTAGGTCTCACTTAGACCTACATTTCATATGTTGACAACCCCCAGCAAAAATCAACAGGAAGTTTGCAATTCCCCCTTCAAAACAAAAGTTTTGTAAAAACAGTCACTTTTGCCTCTTTGAGCTATAATTTGACCCCCTTAACATGCTTCAAAACTCACCAAACTGGACACACACATCAGGACTGGCAAAAATTGCGATCTAATAAAAAAACCCAACCCCAAAACTCAAAATTGCACTCTAGCGCCCCCTAGGAAGAAAACACAGACAAAACTGCTCCTAGGAACAAAACACAGACAAAACTGCCTGTAACTTCCAGTAGGAATGTCAGAGAGACATGAAACAAACACCTCTATGTAGGTCTCACTTAGACCTAGATTTCATACACTGACATCCTTCAGCAAAAATCAACAGGAAGTTTGCAATTCCCCCTTCAAAACAAAAGTTTTGTAAAAACAGTCACTTTTGCCTCTTTGAGCTATAATTTGACCCCCTTAACATGCTTCAAAACTCACCAAACTGGACACACACATCAGGACTGGCAAAAATTGCGATCTAATAAAAAACCCAACCCCAAAACTCAAAATTGCGCTCTAGCGCCCCCTAGGAAGAAAACACAGACAAAACTGCTCCTAAGAAGAAAACACAGACAAAACTGCCTGTAACTTCCAGTAGGAATGTCGTAGAGACATGAAACAAAAACCTCTATAAAGGTCTCACTTAGACCTACATTTCATATGTTGACAACCCCCAGCAAAAATCAACAGGAAGTTTGCAGTTCCCCCTTCAAAACAAAAGTTTTGTAAAAACAGTCACTTTTGCCTCTTTGAGCTATAATTTGACCCCCTTAACATGCTTCAAAACTCACCAAACTAGACACACACATCAGGACTGGCAAAAATTGCGATCTAATAAAAAAAAACAACAACCCCAAAACTCAAAATTGCACTCTAGCGCCCCCTAGGAAGAAAACACAGACAAAACTGCTCCTAGGAAGAAAACACAGACAAAACTGCCTGTAACTTCCAGTAGGAATGTCGTAGAGACATGAAACAAAAACCTCTATAAAGGTCTCACTTAGACCTACATTTCATATGTTGACAACCCCCAGCAAAAATCAACAGGAAGTTTGCAGTTCCCCCTTCAAAACAAAAGTTTTGTAAAAACAGTCACTTTTGCCTCTTTGAGCTATAATTTGACCCCCTTAACATGCTTCAAAACTCACCAAACTAGACACACACATCAGGACTGGCAAAAATTGCGATCTAATAAAAAAAAAAACCAACCCCAAAACTCAAAATTGCGCTCTAGCGCCCCCTAGGAAGAAAACACAGACAAAACTGCTCCTAGGAAGAAAACACAGACAAAACTGCCTGTAACTTCCAGTAGGAATGTCGTAGAGACATGAAAAAAAAATCCTCTATGTAGGTCTCACTTAGACCTACATTTCATATGTTGACAACCCCCAGCAAAAATCAACAGGAAGTTTGCAATTCCCCCTTCAAAACAAAAGTTTTGTAAAAACAGTCACTTTTGCCTCTTTGAGCTATAATTTGACCCCCTTAACATGCTTCAAAACTCACCAAACTGGACACACACATCAGGACTGGCAAAAATTGCGATCTAATAAAAAAACCCAACCCCAAAACTCAAAATTGCACTCTAGCGCCCCCTAGGAAGAAAACACAGACAAAACTGCTCCTAGGAACAAAACACAGACAAAACTGCCTGTAACTTCCAGTAGGAATGTCAGAGAGACATGAAACAAACACCTCTATGTAGGTCTCACTTAGACCTAGATTTCATACACTGACATCCTTCAGCAAAAATCAACAGGAAGTTTGCAGTTCCCCCTTCAAAACAAAAGTTTTGTAAAAACAGTCACTTTTGCCTCTTTGAGCTATAATTTGACCCCCTTAACATGCTTCAAAACTCACCAAACTGGACACACACATCAGGACTGGCAAAAATTGCGATCTAATAAAAAACCCAACCCCAAAACTCAAAATTGCGCTCTAGCGCCCCCTAGGAAGAAAACACAGACAAAACTGCTCCTAAGAAGAAAACACAGACAAAACTGCCTGTAACTTCCAGTAGGAATGTCGTAGAGACATGAAACAAAAACCTCTATAAAGGTCTCACTTAGACCTACATTTCATATGTTGACAACCCCCAGCAAAAATCAACAGGAAGTTTGCAGTTCCCCCTTCAAAACAAAAGTTTTGTAAAAACAGTCACTTTTGCCTCTTTGAGCTATAATTTGACCCCCTTAACATGCTTCAAAACTCACCAAACTAGACACACACATCAGGACTGGCAAAAATTGCGATCTAATAAAAAAAAAAAACAACCCCAAAACTCAAAATTGCGCTCTAGCGCCCCCTAGGAAGAAAACACAGACAAAACTGCTCCTAGGAAGAAAACACAGACAAAACTGCCTGTAACTTCCAGTAGGAATGTCGTAGAGACATGAAAAAAAAACCTCTATGTAGGTCTCACTTAGACCTACATTTCATATATTGACAACCCCCAGCAAAAATCAACAGGAAGTTTGCAATTCCCCCTTCAAAACAAAAGTTTTGTAAAAACAGTCACTTTTGCCTCTTTGAGCTATAATTTGACCCCCTTAACATGCTTCAAAACTCACCAAACTGGACACACACATCAGGACTGGCAAAAATTGCGATCTAATAAAAAAACCCAACCCCAAAACTCAAAATTGCGCTCTAGCGCCCCCTAGGATGAAAACACAGACAAAACTGCCCCTGGGAAGAAAACAGACAAAACCGCCTGTAACTTCCAGTAGGAATGTCGTAGAGACATGAAACAAAAACCTCTATGTAGCTCTCACTTAGACCTACATTTCATATCTTGACAACCCCCAGCAAAAATCAACAGGAAGTTTGCAATTCCCCCTTCAAAACAAAGGTTTTGTAAAAACAGTCACTTTTGCCTCTTTGAGCTATAATTTGACCCCCTTAACATGCTTCAAAACTCACCAAACTAGACACACACATCAGGACTGGCAAAAATTGCGATCTAATAAAAAAAAATCCAACCCCAAAACTCAAAATTGCGCTCTAGCGCCGCCTAGGAAGAAAACACAGACAAAACTGCTCCTAGGAAGAAAACACAGACACAACTGCCTGTAACTTCCAGTAGGAATGTCAGAGAGACATGAAACAAAAACCTCTATGTAGGTCTCACTTAGACCTAGATTTCATACACTGACATCCTTCAGCAAAAATCAACAGGAAGTTTGCAATTCCCCCTTCAAGACAAAAGTTTTGTAAAAACAGTCACTTTTGCCTCTTTGAGCTATAATTTGACCCCCTTAACAT
>NC_084736.1:11444907-11504907 GCF_033978785.1 Entelurus aequoreus | reverse complement strand
TGAAATAAGATTTAAATTTGATTCTACAGATTTTCTAGATTTGCCAGAATAATTTTTTTGAATTTTAATCATGATAAGTTTGAAGAAATATTTCACAAATATTCTTCGTCGAAAAAACAGAAGCTAAAATGAAGAATTAAATTAAAATTTATTTATTATTCTTTACAATAAAAAAAAATCAATTTACTTGAACATTGATTTAAATGGTCAGGAAAGAAGAGGAAGGAATTTAAAAGGTAAAAAGGTATATGTGTTTAAAAATCCTAAAATCATTTTTAAGGTTGTATTTTTTCTCTAAAATTGTCTTTCTGAAAGTTATAAGAAGCAAAGTAAAAAAATTAATGAATTTATTTAAACAAGTGAAGACCAAGTCTTTAAAACATTTTCTTGGATTTTCAAATTCTATTTGAGTTTTGTCTCTCTTAGAATTAAAAATGTCGGGCAAAGCGAGACCAGCTTGCTAGTAAATAAATAAAATTTAAAAAATAGAGGCAGCTCACTGGTAAGTGCTGCTATTTGAGCTATTTTTAGAACAGGCCAGCGGGCTACTCATCTGGTCCTTACGGGCTATCTGGTGCCCGCGGGCACCGCGTTGGTGACCCCTGATCTACAGTTTATTTACAGTATTACCACATTACTTCAGTTCACTTCACACATTAGCTTTCTCGGAGAGCCCAGCCCTAACATGAGCTTTCCTTGCAAATTTATTCAACAAAATACCAAATGTAAACATTTTATTATTTTCGCCAAAATAGGATATAAATTTATGAAAATAATTAAACATGTTTAGTATTGTTTACTCATATTTGAAAATAGGAAATAATAATAATGTGAGGACACTGACATATTGCATGAAACAAGTGTGAAAATATTTACCTCCAAGATTGTTACACCACTGACAATAGTTTCAACAGACTACATAAGAACTTAATATTACAAAATAGTATTATATGCAAATTTATTTCAAATAAATTGTTAACTGGAATCAATAATGCGACTCTTTGAATTTCAAGAACCGACATCGTTTACCTATGGAAAATGGCGGTAATAACCATTATGAATGATGACGTTATTAACGTCATCATTCATAACAGATGTCCTGATTGGTCACAAGGAACATATCGACCAATCAACTACGGCGTAATATAAACTACGTCTCGAATCTTGATGTAGGGTCGGAAAAAAACCCCGGAAAAACGGGAGATAATTTTATTTTTTTTCCCGAGATTAAAAAAGACGGAATTCCGACTTTAGACGGAAAAATCTCATGCCTGATATATTACAAAATGGCAACAGCTGAGGATGAATGTCCCATAACAAGAAGATAGAGAAAAAGAAGAAGCTTATCGACTACGGTGTCGGCACGGACTACAAAGGCGGACGCACGCAAATTTTCAGGAGTTATGCAGATCCCAAATACAGATCAGCAGGTACCAGAAGGTAAGAAAAGTTGCTTTTGCATAATATTGTGAAATAAAACGCCAGATAATATGTCTTACCTTATACACACACCATAATAATACTCCTATGTTGAAGCACAGTACAATCCATCAAGCGGTGCGGCTTCACAGCTTACCAAAGTCCTACTAAAACATGTTGATAGATTTTTGAGCGCCGTGTGTAATGCTCTATATTTTCAATGGAACTAGGGTTGTAGGGTATAGTACCGCGATATTAATGAATCATATTCGGTACCCCCGTCGTCATCACGTCGTGTCATTGTTGGTTTTACGAGCAGACGAGCATGTTCGACAGCGCACACACACGGAGTACTTACAAGCAGACACAGTGTGTAGACAGAAAAGGGAGAACGGACGCATTTTGGCTTAAAAACTAACGATAAAGGTGAAGCTATAACACTGAAACGCCCTCAGGAAGAGGTGCTTTAAGACCTGGCTAGCTAGCTAGCGGCTAAAGTCCAGCCGCAGTCTGCAGTGTTTTAGCTACTTCTAAATCACTAATCCTGGTCTCCATGGCAACAAATAAAGTAAGTTTCTTACAAGTATCATCCCTGCAGGACGAGGAATAGCTAAACATGCTTCACTACACACCGTAGCTCACCGGCGTCACAATGTAAACAAACGCCATTGGTGGATTTACACCTAACATCCACTGTAATGATACCAAGTACAAAAGCGTATCTAGTTGTTACTACTGTGATTACATCAATATTTTTTAGCATCACAAAATCATTTTTTGTTTAAAAAAAAAAAGTATATTATGTTTATAAACTCAGTAAATATGTCCCTGGACACAAGAGGACTTTGAATATGACCAATGTATGATCTTGTAACTACTTGGTATCGGATCGTTACTCAAATTTGTGGTATCATCCAAAACTAATGTAAAGTATCAAACAACAGAAGAATAAGTGATTATTACATTTTAACAGAAGTGTAGATAGAACATGTTAAAATAGAAAATAAGCAGATATTACCAGTAAATGAACAAGTAGATTAATAATTCATTTTCTACCGCTTGTCCTTAATAATTTTGACAAAATAATAGAATGGAAAATGACACAATATGTTACTGCATATGTCAGCTGACTAAATTAGGAGCCTTTGTTTGTTTACTTACTACTAAAAGACAAGTTGTCTAGTATGTTCACTATTTTATTTAAGGAAAAACTTGCAATAAAAAACATATATTTAATGTACCCTAAGATTTTTTGTTAAAATAAAGCCAATAATGCAATTTTTTGTGGTCCCCTTTATTTAGAAAAGTATCGAAAACTACCGAAAAGTATCAAAATACATTTTGGTACTGGTACCGGTACCAAAATATTGGTATCAGGACAACACTAAATGGAACATATACAATTGTGGTGTTGTTCACTTGAGTCATATTTCAGTCTATGTCACGACGTGGATTTTTACGCAGCTTTCTGCGAGATTTGTTCTCCCGTGACGCAAACGGACTAGACCAGTCATGGCTTGAAGTTAGGAAATGTTTTAATTATAACTATAAAAAAGGTGAAAACAAAAAGGCACAACTTAGCGTATGATACCAAAAACTAACACATAGGCAGAAACTATGGACATGAAACAAAACTTACTTGGCAGAGCATGAATCAATGGCATGAACAGAGCAAATACAGAGTAATGTCGCCAGGATGACTAACTGGCAAAACAGGCTTGAGTTTGAGTTTGAGTTTTGAGTTTATTTCGAACATGCAAGCATACAACATGATACATCACAATTTCCAGTTTCTTTTCAACATGTTCGAAAAGGAGTAGGAAGAAGCAGAGCTTATTTAATCCTACCCCCTTTCTTTACATAACAGTTGCAAAACTTTTTGTTCACTTCCTGTTCACAATTTTTTCACAATAAACTCCATAAGTAATCACAATAAAAATAAATAAATAAATAATAGTAAGAATTTAATAATAATAATTGGTGAAGTAAGTCATATTTCATATGATGAGATAAGTAAGATTACTTTAAGAATGAATGAATGGATGGATGAAATAAATTGAGAATGTTTGTCATGGTTCTTCTTCTTTGTACTTTGTAAACACTTTAAGTTTGAAGAGTTTCTTGAAGTGTATCATATTAGTACATTGTTTGATTGCTTTGCTTAATCCATTCCATAATTTAATTCCACATACTGATATACTGAAGGTCTTAAGTGTTGTATGTGCAAACAAATGTTTTAAATTACGTTTTTCTCTAAGATTATATTTCTCCTCTTTTTTTGAGAAGAATTGTTGTATATTCTTGGGTAGCAGGTTATAGTTTGCTTTGTGCATAATTTTAGCTGTTTGCAAATTCACTATGTCGTGGAATTTCAGTATTTTTGATTCAATAAATAATAGTCTCTGATTAAAGCAGGTGCGTGAGTCAAACACATCAGACAGGTGAAACTAATCAGTCGTCATGGAAACTAAAACAAACAAGGGTGCATAAAAACTAACAAAAAATAACAAAACATAACCCAGACCACAGAACATGATAGTCTACACATATCTCTTATGTGTGACTGCCATCTACTGGTCACACTTATTTCACAATGTACAAAATAAAATAGCTTCCAGGTCAGTAAGCACAACCAAAATTATTCCGTATATTAGGCGCACCGGTTTATAAGGCGCACTGTCGATTTTTGAGAAAATGAAAGGATTTTAAGTGCGCCTTGGGGTCCGAAAAATAGGGCATCCGCCTCTTCAGGCTTCGCTACACGTCTTAAAATCTGCTGTTAAAATGAAATGGAACCTGCGGGTTCTGGAGACATACCAGTTTCTCCAGCTGCCTGTAGGACACGCTGAAGAAATCCACTTTGACCGCACTGCAGAAACAAGCAGGAAGTCAATTTTGAAGTGCAACAAAGACGTAACGGCGCATTCCTGCTGGGCGTTCACCTGTAGAAGAGTTTGTTGTAGATGTTCTGGGCTCTCTGCATGTCGGCGCACACGGCGTCCACCACCAGTACCAGCTTCTTCAGCTGCTCCTCCAGAGACTGCACAACCTTGTTAAGTTTTTCCACAACCCAAGTACAGTACAATGCTTTCAAAGTGAGTGTGCACATACCCCGTCTTCCGGTTTGTGCTGCGCGATGAGGGTCTCGTACCACTCCGAGGTTCCTTTCTGCGGAGACCGTGCAGTCATTAGCAAGCGGCTCATTATTAATGTGCCCCATCGGGTTAATTACAGGACTTCAAAGCCATGTTTTCCAACAGGCGGTTCGCAGGCTGACTGACGACAGTACGCACTTTATTCCGCACAGTGGAGTCTGGTTGGTGTACTATTATGTATTTCATGGCACTTACCTTCACAGCAGAGGTGATGTCCAAGTGCAGCTCGTTGCGCAGAGGACAAACAGTCTTAAACGCCCGCATGTTTTGCATGTAGCCAATCCCCCTGGGGGTCACAAAAATGGTGTTCTATTAGAAGTCAACCCCAGTAAGACTAGGGTACTAACCTTTAAAATATTTTTATTTAAAAAAAAAAATTTTTGGACATGTATCTTGTGCGCACGAGAAACTTTTTATAAAGTTATAAAAAATAAAAAATAAAAATAAAAATTATATTTTATTTTATTTTTTAGACATGTATCTCGTGCGCACAGGAAACTTTCTTGTGCGCACGAGATACATGTCTAAAAAAATATATATATATATATAATTTTTAAAAACATTTTTTTTATAACTTTATAACTTTACTTTTTATATGTAACATGTAAAAAGTTACATGTCTAAAAAAGAAAAAAAAAATCTTTTTTTTTACATTTTTTTTATAACTTTATAAAAAGTTTCTCGTGCGCACGAGATACATGTCTAAAAAAAAATATATATATATATAATTTTTAAAAACATTTTTTTTATAACTTTATAACTTTACTTTTTATTTGTAACATGTAAAAAGTTACATGTCTAAAAAAAAAAAAAAAAAAACATTTTTTTACATTTTTTTTAAAACTTTATAAAAAGTTTCTCGTGCGCACGAGATACATGTCTAAAAAATAATAATAATAAAAAAAAATTATGAAACAAATGTTTTCCCCCCATGTCCTCTAGGCTCCGTAAATGTTCTATATTTTTTTATTTGTTTTTTAAATTGAATTTTATTTTTTAAACACTTTTTTACTTTTTAGGGAGCTTAGAATCAGAGTAAACTGCGAAAAACACGCCTCAAACTCATCGTATGGAACGAGACACACCAGCTTGATGCTAATTTACATTGGATTTGCCATAGACAGGCTACTATTAGCATTAGCAATTTTACATGGCTATTTCCACACCTCCAAATTTGGAAGTGAACACTACAACTAAGATTAATGTTACAATCAAACAGCTGGTGTGTAATTAGTACAACATTTAGAGTATGAACAGGTTGTAGGGCGCAACATAACACATTCAGCCTCATGGAAAAAGCTACTTCCTACAAAACCCAAAACCAGTGAAGTTGGCACGTTCAATTGAATACTGCCTATCGTCAAAAGGTTCAGATTATCTGGAGAAAATCACAGCACGTAAGCGGCAAGGCCGAAAACCCACATTGAATGCCCGTGGCCTTCGATCCCCCAGGCGGTACTGCATCAAAAACCGACATCAGTGTGTAAAGGATATCACCACATGGGCTCAAGAACACTTCAGAAAACCACTGTCAGTTAACTACAGTTGATCGCTACATCTGTAAGTGCAAGTTAAAACTAGAGATGTCCGATAATATCGGACTGCTGATAAATGCTTTAAAATGTAATATCGGAAATTATCGGTATCGGTTTCAAAAAGTAAAATGTATGACTTTTTAAAACGCCGCTGTGTACACGGACGTAGGGAGAAGTACAGAGCGCCAATAAACCTTAAAGGCACTGCCTTTGCGTGCCGGCCCAATCACATAATATCTACGGCTTTTCACACACACAAGTGAATGCAAGTCATACTTGGTCAACAGCCATACAGGTCACACTGAGGGTGACCGTATAAACAACTTTAACACTGTTACAAATATGCGCCACACTGTGAACCCACACCAAACAAGAACGACAAACACATTTCGGGAGAACATCCGCACCGTAACACAACATAAACACAACAGAACAAATACCCAGAACCCCTTGCAGCACTAACTCTTCCGGGACGCTACAATATACACCCCCCGCTACCTCAACCCCGCCCCCCCCTAACCCTGCCCACCTCAACCTCCTCATGCTCTCTCAGGGAGAGCATGTCCCAAATTCCAAGCTGCTGTTTTGAGGCATGTTAAAAAAAAAAAAAAGCACTTTGTGACTTCAATAATAAATATGGCAGTGCCATGTTGGCATTTTTTTCCATAACTTGAGTCGATTTATTTTGGAAAACCTTGTTACATTGTTTTAATGCATCCAGCGGGGCATCAGAACAAAATTAGGCATAATAATGTGTTAATTCCACGACTGTATATATCGGTATCGGTTGATATCGGAACCGGTAATTAAGAGTTGGACAATATCGGAATATCGGCAAAAAAGCCATTATCGGACATCTCTAGTTAAAACTCTACTATGCAAAGTGAAAGCCATTTATCAACAACACCCAGAAACGCCGCCGGCTCCGCTGGGCCCGAGCTCACCTAAAATGGACTGATGCAAATTGGAAAAGTGTTCTGTGGTCTGACGAGTCCACATTTCAAATTGGGGTTGGTAGATCGTTAATCAAAAAGTGAGCAAAAATAATAGTTCCACTATACTGTATATAACTTTTAAGCATTTTGGATTGATTTGAATCTTTTTTTACCAAATGAAAATGGCCTTCCTCTCATTGTTCAAATGTTTTATTAGGCACTCACAAGAAAAAAGACTGTGGCTTAGTTAGTACCTGCCAGTAGCTGGTCTAGAGGTACCGTGCAGTAAAAAAAAACAACATTAATTTCTGCATGAAAGGTCAAGCATGTCACGTTGATAGCAAGTGCACTGCAAAAACTGAAAACTAAGTAAGATTAAATATCTCAAATAAGGGTGATATTTGCTTATTTTCCGTCTGACAAGATAATTCTTCTCACTAAGCAGATTTTATGTTAGAGTGTTTTACTTGTTTTAAGTGTTTTGGTCCTAAATGATCTCAGTAAGATATTACAGCTTGTTGCTGAGATTTGATGACCTATGTTGAGTAAAACATGCTTGAAACTAGAATATCAACTGTTGCAAGGCTGTGTCATCAACACTCACAAGTATAAAACTGCTTTTTCAAAGTAATCATTTCTTATTTCAAGCATGAAAAAAAAAAAACATGACTTTGACACAATTGTGTCTCATAATTAAACTGACAGTTAATATTTAAACGTTTAACATGTGACATTTCGAAACAATTTTGAACAGAAATAGTTCATGCACATTCAGATGAATAAAATGGGAACAATAAAACAATAAAAAAAAATTGGCCGGGGGCCGGGCTGTAAAAATAAATAAATAAATATATATATATATATATATATATATATATATATATATATATATATATATATATATATATATATATATATATATATATATATATATATATATATATATATATATACAGTGTTTCCCATTAACTGCCAAGATACCTGTGGCGGTGGGGGCGTGGCTATGGGCGTGGCTATGGGCGTGGTCACCATGACATCATCGAGTAATTTGCATAATTTACTACAATGATGTGATTTTCTCTAAAAAGGCTAAAAAAATGTATACTTACTAATTAATAATAACAGTTTTGTTTTAAACGTCCATCCGTCCATCCATTTTACAATATAATTTATGTACATATTTATATACAGATTTGAACAATAAGTTATTCACTGAAATATATTTATTAATTGTGGTTCTTACAAAAAATATATCTTATAAAATATAAAAGCTAAAATGTCTCTTAAAGCTCTGCCCCTTTAATTAGTGCATACCAAATAATTTAACTTTAGCCTACTACTACAACCATATTATTTACCAGCAACATAAAGTGAAACAGAGGCAGAGGTGTCCTGTCACAGCCAGTAACAAATAAACAGAAAACAATAGTGGTCAAATACAAATAAGGCAACTAGAGAAGTATCCTACGCTTCTCTTTTGTAGAGTAAAGCTGAACAGCCTATATGGGCATCTACATCAACTATATGATTTGCCTGAGAAGCTGGACAGGACAAAAAATAAATAAATTAAAAAATTTAAAAAAATTAAAATTTTGTATTTTTGTATTTATTTGTGGAGTACGTAATTCTTTCGTGGCGGGCCGCCACAAATAAATGAATGTGTGGGAAACACTGATATATATATATATATATATATATATATATATATATATACATATATATATATATATATATATATATATATATATATATATATATATATATATATATATATATATATATATATATATATATATATATATATATATATATATATATATATATATATGTATGTGTGGGAAAAAATCACAAGACTATGTCATCTCTACAGGCCTGTTTCATGGGGGTTTCCTCAATCCTCAGGAGATTTTCTGAGAAATCTCCTGAGGATTGAGGAAACCCCTCATGAAACAGGCCTGTAGAGATGAAATAGTCTTGTGATTTTTTCCCACACATACATATTACGCTCTACCACGGTATCGAGCACTATTTTTTTGGATAATCTAATTAATATATATATATATATATATATATATATATATATATATATATATATATATATATATATATATATATATATATATATAATTAATATATATATATATATATATACACACTATATTCCTTGCTCACTTATTGACTGAAAGAGCACGCACTTGGCGCGATGATGTCATGTTATCGATGGGAAAATGCATTTTTAGACAATATGATTTGCCTGAGCGTTGCCTTTTTGCCTTTCCATTAAGAACAATAAACTAGTTTTTAGTGTAAGTTTGCTGGTGTCAAGAAATGTAATGCCGAGCGCATATCATTATGTCAAGATAATGGCACTAGCATTTACTTCATTTAAGAATATTTTTCAACATATTGAGCAAAAAGGTCTCATATTTGTTTTTTCTACCAAGAAAAGTGCACTCGTTATTAGTGAGAATATACTTATTTTAAGGTATTTTGGGGTTCATTGAGGTTAGCTAATTTTACTTGTTTTGGAAAGTCTGGACAAGCCAAATTTCCTTGTTCTATTGGCAGATAATTTTGCTTAGTTCAAGTAAAATACCCCTCATTTTTCCTTTTTTTTCTCCTTGTTTTTGAACACAGACTTTTTGCAGTGTGATGCGTCGGCGGCGGAGGCACGTTACCTTAGCATCAGTTCGTAGCGCGTTACGGCGGCGGCGCTGGTGCAAGGGAACACCTGCCTCATGTTCTTCATCAGACACAGGCAGTGTTCCGTGTACAGCCTGAAACTGTCCGAGAGCTGCCTCTCCTGGACACAGGAAGCCCCCCAGGTTACGCTGTCGGACATTTTTGACTGGAGCAAAAAAGCCTCAATGAATGTCAGTGACGAGCTAATGAGGCGCACGTTTCCGCGGAAACCGTCGTGCTTTTTAAACCCCCCTCCCCCCTCCCGCCTGGGGTCGGAGCGCCTACCAGGTCTCCTCTCACGGAGGGGGGGTCCCACTCTGCATCGATGGCCCTCAGGAGGCGCAGCAGCAGGGAGTAGCACACACGCTGGGTTCGGTGGTGGCCGCTGTAGCACTGCCAGCGACTGCGGCGGGAAAACGGAGCGGTTTTTAGAGCTTCCTTTCCGGACGTCCAACGTGGTTTTACTCACATGATGGCCTGTTGGAGGCGGGTGAGGTCCGTCTGCATGGCGTGGTGAGTCAGCGTGGTCCACGCCGGGGGGCTAACCTGCCCGTTCCAGTTATACGGCTCCCGCTGGCAGAGTACACAAAAACTGTTATTGTGTGAATGCTCCAACTTTTCCTTCTACTTTCCACATTTTTCACCCAATTCAAACAGTTTCAACTTCAAACTGTTCAAATTTCCAGATTCCCCAGAATTCCAGGTTTTTCCCGGGACATTTTTCCCCATTCGAAATGATTTGGCCATTTTTCAAACTTCCACCATTTCCACATTCAGGACACACCAGTTCCTGGTTGCCAATCAGGATGCTTTATACGCCAGCCCTATCCTCTGGCTCATTGCTGTGCTTTTGGGCTTCGCATCATACCTAATCGTGCATAGCTTCCTGTGCACCTCCCTGCATTGATTGATTGATTGAGACTTTTATTAGTAGGTTGCACAGTGAAGTACATATTCCGTACAATTGACCACTAAATGGTAACACCCGAATAAGTTTTTCAACTTGTTTAAGTCGGGGTCCACTTAAATTGATTCATGATACAGATATATACTATCATATGTACTATCATACTATCACTGCAGCACTATTTCTTTATTTTCGTTAAAGAAATAGTTTGACCTGCACTTTGCCTGCCGCCTCTGCATCCTGGGGTCACGACTAACGACGTCACAGCGAAACCAAGAAAACCGACAATATACACTACCGTTCTAAAGTTTGGGGTCACATTGAAATGTCCTTATTTTTGAAGGAAAAGCACTGTACTTTTCAATGAAGACAACTTTAAACTAGTCTTAACTTGAAAGAAATACACTCTATACATTGCTAATGTGGTAAATGACTATTCTAGCTGCAAATGTCTGGTTTTTGGTGCAATATCTACATAGGTGTATAGAGGCCCATTTCCAGCAACTATCACTCCAGTGTTCTAATGGTACAATGTGTTTGCCCATTAGCTCAAAAGGCTAATTGATGATTAGAAAACCCTTGTGCAATCATGTTCACACATCTGAAAACAGTTTAGCTCGTTACAGAAGCTACAAAACTGACCTTCCTTTGAGTAGATTGAGTTTCTGGAGCATCACATTTGAGAGGGGTCAATTAAACGCTCAAAATGGCCAGAAAAAGAGAACTTTCATCTGAAACTCGACAGTCTATTCTTGTTCTTAGAAGTGAAGGCTATTCCACAAAATTGTTTGGGTGACCCCAAACTTTTGAACGGTAGTGTATAAATGATAATGTTGAAGGAACGTCACCTTGACATGGGCGTGCTCGTGCTCAACAATCCGACTCAGCAGTTTCTTGTGGATGGACACGTTGGATTCTCTCTTAGACAGCGTTGTGTCTCTCTTCAGGGCAAAAAAAGAGGTGAAAAGAACAAACGGTTTATATATTAAATACGTATCACAGTAAATGCTCTCATTATAGCCTTGGCGTCAATTTACCTAAATAATTCATTGGAAGCAAGAGGGTGTTATTTTTCCAAAATGTGAAAACTTCATAATCACATTTTTTAACCTAATCAAGGATTAAGAGTACATGATACATTTGAATGGTCATTTAATATTATTATATATTATTACACAATATGGCAGCAACAGAACCAGTGTTGTAATAGCTGTAAGGAGCAAACTTGCTAAACCAGCATTGATGCCGCCAATGAGTTGGGAAATTGTGTTAGATGTAAATATAAACGGAATACAATGATTTGCAAATCATTTTCAACCCATATTCAGTTGAATATGCTACAAAGACAACATATTTGATGTTCAAACTGATAAACATTTTTTTTTTTTTTGCAAATAATCATTAACTTTAGAATTTGATGCCAGCGACACGTGACAAAGAAGTTGGGAAAGGTGGCAATAAATACTGATAAAGTTCCTTAAACACTTATTTGGAACATCCCACATGTGAACAGGCAAATTGGGAACAGGTGGGTGCCATGATTGGGTATAAAAGTAGATTCCATGAAATGCTCAGTCATTCACAAACAAGGATGGAGTGAGGGTCACCACTTTGTCAACAAATGCGTGAGCAAATTGTTGAGCAGTTTAAGAAAAACCTTTCTCAAGCAGCTATTGCAAGGAATTTAGGGATTTCACCATCTACGCTCCGTAATATCATCAAAGGGTTCAGAGAATCTGGAGAAATCACTGCACGTAAGCAGCTAAGCCCGTGACCTTCCATCCCTCAGGCTGTACTGCATCAACAAGCGACATCACTGTGTAAAGGATATCACCACATGGGCTCAGGAACACTTCAAAAACCCACTGTCAGTAACTACAGTTGGTCGCTACATCTGTAAGTGCAAGTTAAAACTCTCCTATGCAAGGCGAAAACCGTTTATCAACAACACCCAGAAACGCCGTCGGCTTCGCTGGGCCTGAGCTCATCTAAGATGGACTGATACAAAGTGGAAAAGTGTTCTGTGGTCTGACAAGTCCACATTTCAAATTGTTTTTGGAAACTGTGGACGTCGTGTCCTCCGGACCAAAGAGGAAAAGAACCATCCGGATTGTTATAGGCGCAAAGTGTAAAAGCCAGCATCTGTGATGGTATGGGGGTGTATTAGTGCCCAAGACATGGGTAACTTACACATCTGTGAAGGCGCCATTAATGCTGAAAGGTACATACAGGTTTTGGAGCAACATATGTTGCCATCCAAGCAACGTTACCATGGACGCCCCTGCTTATTTCAGCAAGACAATGCCAAGCCACGTGTTACATCAACGTGGCTTCATAGTAAAAGAGTGCGGGTACTAGACTGGCCTGCCTGTAGTCCAGACCTGTCTCCCATTGAAAATGTGTGGCGCATTATGAAGCCTAAAATAGCACAAGGGAGACCCCCGGACTGTTGAACAACTTAAGCTGTACATCAAGCAAGAATGGGAAATAATTCCACCTGAGAAGCTTCAAAAATGTGTCTCCTCAGTTCCCAAACGTTTACTGAGTGTTGTTCAAAGGAAAGGCCATGTAACACAGTGGTGAACATGCCCTTTCCCAACTACTTTGGCACGCGTTGCAGCCATGAAATTCTAAGTTGATTATTATTTGCAAAAAAAATAAATAAAGTTTATGAGTTTGAACATCAAATATCTTGTCTTTGTAGTGCATTCAACTGAATATGGGTTGAAAAGGATTTGCAAATCATTGTATTCCGTTTATATTTACATCTAACACAATTTCTCAACTCATATGGAAACGGGGTTTGTATATATATATATATATATATATATATATATATATATATATATATATATATATATATATATATATATATATATATATATATATATATATGTATATATATACACATGTACATATATGTATGTATGTATATATATATATATATATATATATATATATATATATATATATATATATATATATATATATATATAGACACATTTGTTTCTCTAAATTTGGCCCCAAGTGAAAATAATTGAAGTCTAGGAGACTTGTTATTGAGTAGAGCACATGAGACTTTGCACCTGGCTGGTGAACAGCTTCAGTATCAGGTGACATTCTCCTGACACTTTGGAGGCGCTGGACCGGGGCTCCAGTTTGAACCAGGTGTCGAAGCCTCCGACGGGGATCTCCTGTCGGGGTGCAAAACAAGCCAAGTGAGCGGCGCTGTGAGATGTTTTAAACGTTTACTAGAACTTACATTTAAAGAGATGTTGATGCATCCCAGGAAGTCATCTGCGTTCTCCTCGGAGCCGGACGAGGACGATCCGTTGGACCGCACCGACTTTGCGATCTGCTTGAAATACCTGTCGAGAGGCGATGAAGAAGGTGAGCAACCTGTTTGCTTAGTCCAGAAGAAGCAGCATGATCGGCCATGAAAGACAGTGAATAACTTAAAGGGGAGATTTTCTACCTTCCCATTCCTCGAAGCCCGCTGACTTCGTTGAGCTTTTTGCAGGCCTCGGCCACCGAAACGTCATCATCGTGATCCCTGGAGAAGGTCAAGCATGAGGGGTGAAAGGGAACATTCCGGTGTTTGCACAACAAATAAAGTTGGCACTACCTGTTCGCCCTTGTTCATAAACACATTCGAATGGGACTGTGAATGTACAAACCCCGTTTCCATATGAGTTGGGAAATTGTGTTAGATGTAAATATAAACAGAATACAATTTGCAAATCCTTTTCAACCCATATTCAATTGAATGCACTACAAAGACAACATATTTGATATATTTTGCAAATAATAATGAACTTAGAATTTCATGGCTGCAACACGTGCCAAAGTAGTTGGGAAAGGGCATGTTCACCACTGTGTTACATGGCCTTTCCTTTTAACAACACTCTGTAAACGTTTGGGAACTGAGGAGACACATTTTTGAAGCTTCTCAGGTGGAATTCTTTCCCATTCTTGCTTGATGTACAGCTTAAGTTGTTCAACAGTCCGGGGGTCTCCGTTGTGGTATTTTAGGCTTCATAATGCGCCACACATTTTCAATGGGAGACAGGTCTGGACTACAGGCAGGCCAGTCTAGTACCCGCACTCTTTTACTATGAAGCCACGCTGTTGTAACACGTGGCTTGGCATTGTCTTGCTGAAATAAGCAGGGGCGTCCATGACAACGTTGCTTGGATGGCAACATATGTTGCTTCAAACCCTGTATGTACCTTTCAGCATTAATGGTGCCTTCACAGATGTGTAAGTTACCCATGTCTTGGGCACTAATACACCCCCATACCATCACAGATGCTGGCTTTTCAACTTTGCGCCTATAACAATCCGGATGGTTCTTTTCCTCTTTGGTCCGGAGGACACGACGTCCACAGTTTCCAAAAAACAATTTGAAATGTGGACTCGTCAGACCACAGAACACTTTTACACTTTGCATCAGTCCATCTTAGAAGCGAAGCCGGCGGCGTTTCTGGGTGTTGTTGATAAATGGCTTTCGCTTTGCTTTGTAGAGTTTTAACTTGCACTTACAGATGTAGCGACCAGCTGTAGTTACTGACAGTGGTTTTCTGAAGTGTGTCCTGAGCCCATGCAGTGATATCCTTTACACACTGATGTCGCTTTTTGACGCCTGAGGGATCGAAGGTCCGTAATATCATCACTTACATGCAGTGAATTCTCCAGATTCTCTGAACCTTTTGATGATATTACAGACCGTAGATGGTGAAATCCCTAAATTCCTTGCAATGGCTCATTGAGAAATGTTGTTCTTAAACTGTTCAAATATTTGCTCACGCATTTGTTGACAAAGTGGTGACCCTCGCCCCATCCTTGTTTGTGAATGACTGAGCATTTCACCCACCCACCTGTTCCCAATTTAGCCAGTTTACCTGTGGGATGTTCCATATAAGCGTTTGATGAGCATTCCCTCAACTTTCTCAGTCTTTTTTGCCACTTGTGCCAGCTTTTTTGAAACATGTGGCAGGCATCAAATTTCAAATGAGCTAACATTTGCAAAAAATAAAGTTTTCCAAGTATCTTGTCTTTGCAGTCTATTCAATTGAATATAAGTTGAAAAGGATTTGCAAATCATTGTATTCTGTTTTTATTTACCATTTACACAACGTGCCAACTTCACTGGTTTTTGGGTTTTGTACATACTTTGCATCACACTTTTTCTAATATTTTGCTGGACCTATCAGGTGTACCTAATGTTGTGTCCGGCGGGTTATGTCCAAAATAAATGAAATTAATGAAGAAAGGATTACAGTGACACCATATTTCACATGCCAAAGGACATGGGTCACGTTTTCATGATTACAAAAAATGTATTTATTAATAATAATCTTACCAAATGTCCAAATGTAGAAGGTCATTGTGCACATCGTCCACTTCACTGTGAGGGCAAAACAGAAGAAAAAACCCATCATGTGACTGTGCAAATATTATTATGATATACATAATGTTATTATGTTATTTATTATTATGTTATTATTACTATTATTATTATTAAACTATTTATTATAGTTATTTATTATTATGTTATGTTATTATGTTATTTATTATTAATTATTATTATTAAACTATTTATTATAGTTATTTATTATTATGTTATGTTATTATGTTATTTATTATTAATTATTATTATTAAACTATTTATTATAGTTATTTATTATTATGTTATGTTATTATGTTATTTATTATTAATTATTATTATTAAACTATTTATTATAGTTATTTATTATTATGTTATGTTATTATGTTATTTATTATTAATTATTAAAATATTTATTATAGTTATGTATTATTATGTTATGTTATTATGTTATTTATTATTAATTATTATTATTAAACTATTTGTTATAGTTATTTATTATTATGTTATGTTATTATGTTATTTATTATTAATTATTATTATTAAACTATTTATTATAGTTATTTATTATTATGTTATGTTATTATGTTATTTATTATTAATTATTATTATTAAACTATTTATTATAGTAATTTATTATTATGTTATGTTATTATGTTATTTATTATTATTGTTATTAAACCATTTATTATAGTTATTTATTATTATGTTATGTTTTTATGTTATTTATTATTAATTATTATTATTAAACTATTTATTATAGTTATTTATTATTATGTTATGTTATTATGTTATTTATTATTAATTATTATCAAACTATTTATTATAGTTATTTATTATTATGTTATGTTATTATGTTATTTATTATTAATTATTATTATTAAACTATTATAGTTATTTATTATTATGTTATGTTATTATGTTATTTATTATTATTAAACTATTTATTATAGTTATTTATTATTATGTTATGTTATTATGTTATTTATTATTAATTATTATTATTAAACTTTTTATTATAGTTATTTATTATTATGTTGTTATTATGTTATTTATTATTAATTATTATTATCAAACTATTTATTATAGTTATTTATTATTATGTTATGTTATTATGTTATTTATTATTAATTATTATTATTAAACTATTTATTATAGTTATTTATTATTATGTTATGTTATTATGTTATTTATTATTATTATTATTAAACTATTTATTATAGTTATTTATTATTATGTTATGTTATTATGTTATTTATTATTAATTATTATTTTTAAACTATTATTATAGTTATTTATTATTATGTTATGTTATTATGTTATTTATTATTAATTATTATTATTAAACTATTTATTATAGTTATTTATTGTTGTTATTATGTTATTTATTATTAATTATTATTATTAAACTATTTATTATAGTTATTTATTATTATGTTATGTTATTATGTTATTTATTATTAATTATTCTTATTAAACTATTTATTATAGTTATTTATTATTATGTTATGTTATTATGTTATTTATTATTAATTATTATGATTAAACTATTTATTATAGTTATTTATTATTATGTTATGTTATGTTATTCATCATTAATTATTATTATTAAACTATTTATTATAGTTATTTATTATTATGTTATGTTATTATGTTATTATTATGATATACATAATGTATGTAGAAATATTATTACAAATATTATTATGATGTACATAATGTATGCCGTGTGAAACTCACAAGACAAAGTGTTCGTCCCAGACCGGGTTGAGAGTCTCGGGCTTGACCTCGGTCACCTGGATGCACCTGGCCGGCAAGGCCTCCTTGGTGCTGGAGCGTTTCTCCAGCTTGTCCTTCCTCTTCCTGAAGCTGAACTTCCTCTCCTTCTTCTCCTCCGGCTCCCGGGGGCTCTGGCCCTCCAGGATACCCAGCATGCAGTAGGGGTCGCTGTAGCCTGGACTCCAGGATTAAGACAAAAGAAAAAGACAATTTGCAATGTACTTTAGAGTAGTCAGTGCACAGCGCGTATGGCTGTATCAATGGACTAAATATGAACACACAGTTGTTAAATTGTGCCCGTGGTGTGAATAATTAGAGTAAGCATGGTTATTTAGGTGTACCGATTAGGCATGATGTTTGATAAGAAATTATCGAGTTCGGGCCCATTATCGAATCCTCTTATCGAACCGATTCCTAATCGATTCTCTTATCGAATCCAGATAGGTTGTTGTACATGGAAAAAAACACAATATTTGGTTTAACAAAAGCTCACTTTTATTTTATAAGAAAAAACTAAAATAAAATAAATACATAAATATTGACTATTACCCCCCTAAAAAAATTAAATAAATATTGACTGTTGTTACCCAAAGTATATTAAGTGGGATTTTTCAGAAAAACAAATATATACAGTAACACAAAAACAACCTGTCTCTGTGATCACTATAGGTGCATAAATAATAATATAGTGTTAAAAAAAATCAGTCCCTTGGGCACAAAACTGAAAATAATACAACTCTCCAAAAAGTGCACTTCTGCTGCTATTGGAACATACTAACTACACACACAGGCAGACAGCTAACAAACAATCCAAGACGTCTAATAAAGTTCCAAAGCAGATTCATCCATTTAGGCTCTTTATTATTGTTGATCTTGCTTTGTCTTTTCCTATCTTTACTTTTGTCTTGCACTGGACTGTTTTTTTGTTTTTTAAAAAAACTGAAATACACACAATGACAAGTGTATAAGTTATGTGATTCAATTAACATACTGAAATGTAATACTCAATATGTAAATATTAGTTTTGTTTTTCAATAAACATCTTAGTATGAAATTGAACCACTTTCCACATTAATATTAAGTTACATAAACAAGTTAAACAGTTTACTTACAGATTATCTCTTCCAAGGCTTGTAAGATCTAACACAACTTGTCTACTTCTCAATTGTCTCATGAACTGGACTCTTTTCTCCCTCTTTCATTCATTCATTATGACATCCATCCATCATCCATCCATCTTTCTTTCCTTCCTTCCTTCCTATTCGCACCTCCATTATGACATCCATCCATCATCCATCCTTCCTATTTCACTCCTCCATAATGACATACATACTTCCTACTTTCTTTCCTCTTTGCTCCTCCATTATGTCCATCATTCATCCATCTTTCCTTCTTCTATTGTGATGTCCATCCATCATCCATTCATCCATCCATCCTTATTTTCTCTTTCACTTCTCCATTATGACATGCATCTTTTCTTCCTCTTTCACTCATTCATTATGACGTCCATCCATCATCCATCCATCCGTCTTTCTTTCTTTCCTTCCTTCCTATTTGCTCCTCCATAATGACATCCATCCATTATCCATCCTTCTTATTTCACTCCTCCCTAATGACATCCATCCTTTCTTCTTTCTTTCCTCTTTCGCTCCTCCATTATGTCCATCCTTTATTCATCCATACATCCATCCATCATCATCCTTCCTTCCTTCCTCCCTTCTGTCCTTCTTTCACTTCTCCATTATGACATCCATCAATCATCCATCCATCCTATTTAACTCCTCCATAATGACATCCATCCTTCTTTCTTTCTTTCCTCTTTCGCTCCTCCATTATGTCCATCCTTCACTTTATCCATCGTTCCTCTTTCACACCTTCATCATGACATCCATCCATCAATCATCCATCCATCCTATTTAACTCCTCCATAATGACATCCATCCTTTCTTCTTTTCTTCCTCTTTCGCTCCTCCATTATGTCCATCCTTCACTTTATCCATCCTTCCTTCTTTCCTTCCTCTTTCGCGCCTTCATCATGACATCCATCCATCATCCATCCATTATCCACCCATCATCCATCCATCCTATTTAACTCCTCCATAATGACATCCATCCTTTCTTCTATCCTTCCTCTTTCGCTGCTCCATTATGCCCATCCTTCACTTTATCCATCCTTCCTTCTTTCCTTCCTCTTTCGTGCCTTCATCGTGACATCCATCAATCATCCATCCATCCTATTTAACGCCTCCATAATGACATCCATCCTTTCTTCTTTTCTTCCTCTTTCGCTCCTCCATTATGTCCATCCTTCATCCATCCATCCTTCTTTTGCTCCTCCAATGTGACGTCCGTCCATCCATCATCCATCCATCATTCCTTCCTCTTTTGCTTCTCCATTATGACATCCACCTTTTCTTCCTCTTTCCATTTTCCTTTCCTTCCTTCCTTTTCACTCCTCCATTATGACATTCATCCATCCATCCATCCTTCCTATTTCACTCGTCCATAATGACATCCATCCTTCCTTCTTTCTTTCCTCTTTCGCTCCTCCATTATGTCCATCCTTCATCCATCCATCCATCCATCCATCCATCCATCCACCCTTCCTTCCGTCCTTCTTTCGCACCTCCATTATGACATCTATCCTTTCTTTTTCCCTTCCTCGTTCGCTCCTCCTTTATATCCATCCTTCATCCATCCTTCCTTTTTTTGCTTCTCCATTGTGACGTCCATCCATCCGTCCTTCCTTCCGCTTTGACTTCTCCATTATGACATCCATCTTTTCTTCCTCTTTCACTCATTCATTATGTCCATCCATTATCCATGCATCTTTCTTTCCTTCCTTCCTTCCTTCCTTCCTTCCTATTCGCTCCTCCATTATAACATCCATCCATCCTTCCTATTTCCATCCTCCATAATGACATCCATCCTTCTTTCTTTCTTTCCTCTTTCGCTCTTCCATTATGTCCATCCTTTACTCATCCATCCATCATCCTTTCTTCCTTCTGTCCTTCTTTCGCTCCTCCATTATGACATCCATCGTTCTTTCTTTCCTCTTTCGCTCCTCCATTATGACATCCATCGTTCTTTCTTTCCTCTTTCGCTCCTCCATTATGTCCATCTTTTATTCATCCATCCATCCATCCATCCATCCATCCATCCATCCATCCATCCATCCATCCATCCATCCATCCATCCACCCTTCCTTCTGTCCTTCTTTCGCTCCTCCATTGTGACATCCATCTTTCATCCATCATCTATTCTTCCTATTTCACTCCTCCATAATGACATCCATCCTTCTTTCTTTCTTTCCTTCCTCTTTTGCTCCTCCATTACGTCCATCCTTTATTCATCCATCCATCCAGCCTTCCTTCCTTCTTTCACTCCTCCATTATGACATCCATCTTTCATCCATCATCCATTCTTCCTATTTCACTCCTCCGTTATGACATCCATCCTTTCTTCTTTCCTTCTTCTTTCACTCCTCCTTTGTATCCATCCTTCATTTTATCCATCCTTCCTTCTTTCCTTCCTCTTTCGCACCTTCATCGTGACATCCATCAATCATCCATCCATCCTATTTCACTCCTCCATAATGACATCCATCCTTTCTTCTTTTCTTCCTCTTTTGCTCCTCCATTATGCCCATCCTTCACTTTTTCCATCCTACCTTCTTTCCTTCCTCTTTTACGCCTTCATCATGACATCCATCAATCATCCATCCATCCTATTTCACTCCTCCATGACATCCACCCTTTCTTCTTTTCTTCCTCTTTCGCTCCTCCATTATGTCCATCCTTCACCTTATCCACCTTTCCTTCTTTCCTTCCTCTTTTGCGCCTTCATCATGACATCCATCAACCATCCATCCATCCTATTTCACTCCTCCATAATGACATCCATCCTTTCTTCTTTTCTTCCTCTTTTGCTCCTCCATTATGCCCATCCTTCACTTTTTCCATCCTACCTTCTTTCCTTCCTCTTTTACGCCTTCATCATGACATCCATCAATCATCCATCCATCCTATTTCACTCCTCCATAATGACATCCATCCTTTCTTCTTTGCTTTTTCTTTTGCTCCTCCATTACGTCCATCCTTTATTCATCCATCATCCTTCCTTCTTTCACTCCTCCATTATGACATCCATCTTTCATCCATTCTTCCTATTTCACTCCTCCGTTATGACATCCATCCTTTCTTCTTTCCTTCCTCTTTCACTCCTCCTTTGTAGCCATCCTTCATTTTTCCATCCTTCCTTATTTCCTCCCTCTTTCGCACCTTCATCATGACATCCATCAATCATCCATCCATCCATCCTATTTAACTCCTCCATAATGACATCCATCAATCATCCAATCATCCTATTTCACTCCTCCATAATGACATCCATCAATCATCCATCCATCCTATTTCACTCCTCCATTATGACATCCATCCTTTCTTCTTTCCTTCCTCTTTCACTCCTCCATTATGCCCTCCTTCACCTTATCCACCCTTCCTTCTTTCCTTCCTCTTTTGCGCCTTCATCATGACATCCATCAATCATCCATCCATCCTATTTCACTCCTCCATAATGACATTCATCCTTTCTTCTTTCCTTCCTTCCATTTTTTATTCCTCTTTCACTCATTCATTATGTCCATCCACCTTTCCTTCCTTCCTTCCTTCCTTCCTATTCGCACCTCCATTATGACATCCATCCCTCCATCATCCATCCATCCATCCTTCCTATTTCACTCCTCCATAATAACATCAATTCTTCTTTCTTAGTTCCTCCTTTCGCTCCTCCATCCATCCATCCATCCATCATTCCTTCTGTCGCTCCTTTATTATGACATCCATCTTTCATCCATCATCTACCTTTCATATTTCACTCCTCCATAATGACATCCATCCTTTCTTCTTTCCTTCCTTTTTCGCTCCTCCATTATGTCCATCCTTCCTTCTTTCACTTCTCCATTATGACATCCATTTTTGTTTTCCTCTTTCACTCATTCATTATGTCCATCCGTCATCCATCCATCTTTCTTTCCTTCCTTCCTATTCGCTCCTCCATTACGACATCCATCCATCCATCCATCAATCCATCCATCCATCCTTCCTATTTCACTCCTCCATAATGACATCCATTCTTCTTTCTGAGTTTCCTCTTTCGCTCCTCCATTATGTCCATCCTTTATTCATCCATCCATCATTCCGTCTGTTGCTCCATTATTATGACATCCATCTGTCATCCATCATCTATTTTTTCCTATTTCACTCCTCTATAATGACATTCAGCCTTTCTTCTTTCCTTCCTCTTTTGCTCCTCCATTATGTCCATCTTTCATCCATCCATCCATCTTTCCTTCTTTTGCTCTTCCATTGTGACGTCCATCCATCATCCATCCATCTTTCCTTCCTCTTTCACTCATTCATTATGACATCCATCCTTTCTTATTTTCTTCCTCTTTCGCTCCTCCATTATGTCCATCCTTTATCCATCCATCCATCATTCCGTCTGTTGCTCCATTATTATGACATCCATCTTTCATCCATCATCTATTTTTCCTATTTCACTCCTCTATAATGACATTCAACCTGTCTTCTTTCCTTCCTCTTTTGCTCCTCCATCATGTCCATCTTTCATCCATCCATCCATCTTTCCTTCTTTTGCTCTTCCATTGTGATGTCCATCCATCATCCATCCATCTTTCCTTCCTCTTTCACTCATTCATTATGACATCCATCCTTTCTTATTTTCTTCCTCTTTCGCTCCTCCATTATGTCCATCCTTTATCCATCCATCCATCATTCCGTCTGTTGCTCCTTTATTATGACATCCATCTTTCATCCATCATCTATTTTTCCTATTTCACTCCTCTATAATGACATTCAACCTTTCTTCTTTCCTTCCTCTTTTGCTCCTCCATTATGTCCATCTTTCATCCATCCATCCATCTTTCCTTCTTTTGCTCTTCCATTGTGACGTCCATCCATCATCCATCCATCTTTCCTTCCTCTTTCACTCATTCATTATGACATCCATCCTTTCTTATTTTCTTCCTCTTTCGCTCCTCCATTATGTCCATCCTTCACTTTATCCATCCTTCCTTCATTCCTTCCTCTTTCGCACCTTCATCATGACATCCATCATCCATCCATCCTATTTCACTCCTCCATAATGACATCCATCCTTCCTTCCTCTTTCACTTCTCCATAATGACATCTTTCCTCATCTTGAGTCACCATATGTATTTTTGCATGTAAAATGATTCCCTACCAATTGTGTTTTGCTTCATCATTTTTCAGGTGTCTGGGACATTGAAATTGCAATATTTCTTACCAGGAATATAGATTGGGTTTCAGTACAATCGGGTGTTGGTCCGCCCTTCCAGAAGCCAGCACCAGTACAAAAGGGAGCATTAAGAGTGTAAAGGCTGAGATTGTTTCAACGCTTACTGGACTATTTTCTGCACATGTAGCGGGAGGTAAACAGCTCGACTGTAATTACCCTTCAAAAAGCTTTCCAGTGGAATAATAGCGGCGAGTAGAACGAGGAGAATTAGTTACTTGTGACATTCTTACCGTTGGCGTCCTTCGCCAGCAGACTCTTGGCTTTCAGGACGGAGACTCTCAAGGAGAAAGTGGCTCTCTGTGGAAGAAAAGCGTCAATAAAACGCAAACAAACTCCTGCAAACATCCGAAGGAATTCCACTCCCACCTTAAACTCCTGCACTTTCTGAAGTATGATGTCATGCTCCTCCTCGCCCATGTCAAACACCTCGAGGGAAGAAGACATGCATAATTTATCATCACCGTTACGCACTTTTTCCTCTATTCGGAAGCGAAAAGGATTAAAAAGGAAAGAAAAAGTTCCCTTTGTGCGAAGTGCGGTCTGGCCGGCGAGCTCCAGGGAACAGACGTGCGATTTGAATAAAGGACGCCAGACACAAAAAGGAGCCTACAATCACTGTCCGGGCGGGATGAATGGATGTAATAATGTAACAAAGTATATATCGGCTTTTATACGTGTTTGATCACAGCATCTGCTCGGATTCGTCACACGCAAAAGGTTGCTTTTTCTTGTTGCTGGCAGAGGCTTAAGAGCACAATATGGAACTCCTCCCACTGTGGTTGGTCCTAGATTTGGGTCGTTTTTTTTATAGGGTGCCATTTGGACTTCATAACTTGTAAAAAATAAATAGTTGATTTACCAATATTTTTATGTTCTATTGTATACATGACATATGTAACTTGCTGAAAAACATATTGGTCGAACTCAGGCACCTAAATCATAGTATATTTAGCTATATTAATGAGAGGTGACACACGGGATATGTCCACTCTGTTAAGGACTGTACTTTTAACACCAATGTATTTGCTGTATATGATATTTTGCAACAGCAGTGATGATTAACCAAGAATTATGAAAGAAACTGCTGTTGAATGCATAATAGCACTACATATACATTGTGATAAGTCAACATTACTATATACATGTCCACTCTGTTAGGTTGATGTCCACCGTGTTAGTTGAATGAGGCTAACACGGTGGACACTAACACGGTGGACATTTTGAGCTAAAGTTAGCCTTCAGCCTGCCTGTGTTAACATAACAGCTAGCATGGACTTGAATAATTGATAAGAAATCTATAATTTCACACAAACATGTTTTGAAAAATTTCAATTTGATTGATCTCCTTATTATTTAGGCCTAACAGAGTGGACACGTTATGTTCAACCACATTAAATTCACTTCATAAAAACATCAACATCAGATAGTAAGAGAGCTAAAAAACCACACAGCTTACCAGAGTTGAGTTTCCCGCCACTGGTGTGATGTTACCTGATGAGAATGATGTCACTGACAAATGTGGTTGTTTTCTTAAAGGGACAGTAACGCAACTTAACAGAGTGGACAGCGACCACAGGGACAGACATAGAACCTTATTTTTTTGTAATTATTTTTACGATTTTGATAATATACACCATATGACTAAAGAGAGCTTGTCTATGATAATTATATCATAACAAAAAAAAATTAAAAATATATGTTTTTATTTGTTATTTTCTAGATTAAAGTTGAATAAACAGCACCAGGGACATGGCAAAATCGCATAATAGAACTTTAACAAAAGCTTTAAAAAATATATATTCTAATGTTTGAAGCCCATATCACTGTATTTATGATAGACAACAATTTACCATACACAAAGAAACTAATGGAATGAGCAATTGTAAATATTTTGAGAAAATATGACATGATTTATACTGGGGACGCAAAAGGCACCATATAAAAAAAATGACCCATTTAGTCCACCCCACTGGGAGAACGCCATGTTGTTTGTCCGCCTAAAGAAGCGATTGTGTACCGTATTTTTCTGGACCATAGGACGCACCGGATTATAAGGCGCACTGCTGATGAGCGGGTCTAGTCAGGTCTATATTCATACAAAAGGCGCACCGGATTATAAGGCGCATTAAAGGCCTACTGAAATGACATTTTTTTATTTAAACGGGGATAGAAGATCCATTCTATGTGTCATACTTGATCATTTCGCGATATTGCCATATTTTTGCTGAAAGGATTTAGTATAGAACGACGACGATAAAGTTCGCAACTTTTGGTCTCTGATTAAAAAAAAACCTTGCCCCTACCGGAAGTAGCGTGACGTAGTCAGTTGTTCGCCTCCTCATATTTTCCTATTGTTTTCAACGCAGCTAGAGCGATTCGGACCGAGAAAGCGACGATTACCCCATTAATTTGAGCGAGGATGAAAGATTCGTGGATGAGGAACGTTAGAGTGACGGACTAGAATGCAGTGCAGGACGTATCTTTTTTCGCTCTGACCGTAACTTAGGTACAAGCTGGCTCATTGGATTCCACACTTTCTCCTTTTTCTATTGTGGATCACAGATTTGTATTTTAAACCACCTCGGATACTATATCCTCTTGAAAATGAGAGTCGAGAACGCGAAATGGACATTCACAGTGACTTTTATCTCCACGACAATACATCGGCGAAGCTCTTTAGCTACTGAGCTAACGTGATAGCATCTGGCTCAAATGCATATAGAAACAAAATAAATAAATCCCTGACTGGAAGGATAGACAGAAGATCAACAATACTATTAAACCATGGACATGTAACTACACGGTTAATAATTCTCAGCCTGGCAAAGCTTAACAATGCTGTTGCTAACGACGCCATTGAAGCTAACTTAGCTACGTGACCTCGTCAGAGCTATGATAAAAACATTAGCGCTCCACCTACGCCAGCCAGCCCTCATCTGCTCATCAACACCCGTGCTCACCTGCGTTCCAGCGATCGACGGCGCGACGAAGGACTTCACCCGATCATCCGTGCGGTTGGCGGCTAGCGTCGGCTAGCGCGTCTGCTATCCAAGTAAGTCCTCCTGGTTGTGTTGCTACAGCCAGCCGCTAATACACCGATCCCACCTACAACTTTCTTCTTTGCAGTCTTCATTGTTCATTACACAAATTGCAAAAGATTCACCAACGCAGATGTCCAGAATACTGTGGAATTATGAGATGAAAACAGAGCTATTTTGTATTGTTTTCAATGGGGTACCGATACTTCTGTTTCACTGGCTACGTCACGCGCATACGTCATCATCCAAAGACGTTTTAAACCGGAAGTTTAGCGGGAAATTTAAAATTGCACTTTATAAGTTAACCCGGCCGTATTGGCATGTGTTGCAATGTGAAGATTTCATCATTGATATATAAACTATCAGACTGCGTGGTCGGTAGTAGTGGCTTTCAGTAGGCCTTTAAAGGGGTCATATTATGATTTTTTTCTAAATGTACAGTCGTGCTCATAAGTTGACATACCCTGGGAGAATTTATGATTTCTTGGCCATTCTTCAGAGAATATGAATGATAACACAAAAACCTTTCGTCCACTCATGCTTAATGGTTGTGTGAAGCTATTATTGGCAAACAACTTTGTTTACTCTTTTTAAATCAAAATGACAAAAGAAAGTACCTAAATGACCCTGATCAAACGTTTACATACCCCAGTGACTTTGATCTGATAACATGCACAAAAGTTGACACAAACAGGTTTGAATGGCTAATCAAGGTTCCAATCCTCACCTGTGACATGTTTGTTTGTAATTAATGTGTGTGTATAAAAGGTCGGTGAGTTTCTGGGCTTCTGACAGACCATTGCATCTTTCATCCAGTGGTGCACACATGCTTCTGGATTCTGAGTCATGGGGAAGGTAAAAGAATTGTCAAAGGATCTGCGAGAAAAGGTCATTGAACTGCATAAAACAGGAAAGGGGTATAAAAAGATATCCAAGGAATTGAGAATGCCAATCAGCAGTGTTCAAACGCTGATTAAGAAGTGGAAAATGAGGGATTCAGGTAGACCAGCAAAGATTTCAGCCACAACTGCCAGGAAAATTGTTCGAGACGCAAAGAAAACTCCACAAATAACTTCAGCTGAAATACATACAGGACTCTCTGAAAAATTGTGGTGTGGCTGTTTCAAGATGCACAATAAGGAGGCACTTGAAGAAAAATGGGCTGCATGGTCGAGTCACCAGAAGAAAGCCATTTCTGCGCAAATGTCACAAAGTATCCCGCTTACATTACGCCAAAGAGCAAAGAGACAAGCCTCAAAAACTTCTGGAACAAAGTAATTTGGAGTGATGAGACCAAAATTTAACTTTTTGGCCACTCGACCGTGAAAAAACGTCCGACCGGAACTCACTAATTACTCAAGTTACTTGGGTGAATAATGTAAACTCACTACACCGGTAGTTTTTAGAACTTCTATGGCGAGTTTATTGACAGATATAGGTAAGAACTTTACACTACTTTATATTAGAAATGGCAACAGCGGAGGATGAATGTCCCATAACAAGAAAATAGAGAAAAAGAAGAAGCTTATCGATTACGGTGTCGGCACGGACTACAAAGGCGGACATGCGCAATTTTTCAGGATTTATGCAGATCCCAAATACAGATCAGCAGGTACCAGAAGGTAAGAAAAGTTGCTTTTGCATAATATTGCTAAACAAAACATCCGATAATGACATATTTTTTTCTCTAAATTCGGCCTCCGAGTCAAAATCAAAGCTTAGTGATATATAAGATCGTAGGTGGGTGTTTTTTTACCCTTTGCGTTCATATTTCGCTGTTTGTTGCATTTGTGTTGCGTTTCGCTTGATTGTAAAATATGTGGATGGAGAGGGGGTGTGATGTTCATATGTTGTCAATATTCAGTGTTTTATCCTTCATAGTTAATATTGTAAATCCCACATTCTTTATTTTCATGTACATTCTGGGTGTCTCATTCAGTAAAAAAATGTAAACATTCCATTTCGTTTAAGGTTGTCTTTCATAATGTTTTTAGCATTCAGGTTTTGTATTAGTGTTCCTAAAAATCAGATATACCAGCCCTCAGAAATATTTTTTTCTCTAAATTTGACCAACGAGTCAAAATAAAATCTTAGTGATGTATCAGATATATCAGACAGTAGGTGGATTTGTTTTACCTTTCGCGTTCATATTTCTCTGTGTTTGTTGCACTTTTGTTGTGTTTCGCTTGATTGTAAAATATGTGGATGGAGAGGGGGTGTGACGTTCATATGTTGTCAATATTCAGTGTTTTATCCTTCATAGTTAATATTGTAAATCCCACATTCTTTATTTTCATGTACATTCTGGGTGTCTCATTGAGTAAAAAAATTTAAAATTTCATTCCGTTTTTTAAGGTGGTCTGTCATAACGTTTTTAGCATTCAATCAGACATTATTGTGAGGTTTTCTGTTAGTGTTCCTAAAAATAGATAGACACATTTTTTTCTCTAAATTTGCCCCCCACCGAGTCAAAATGTTTTTTACCTTTTGCGTTCATGTTTCGCTGTTTGTTGCATTTTTGTTGTGTTTCGCTTGATTATTATTATTATTATTATTATTATAGAGGTTTATTTGAAATAGGGACGGATACAAAAACATAGACATCTGAAACAGTTATCCAATGTATGCATCATAGTGTTTGTAGCCAAAGATAATTTACAACACTTGTCCCCAACAACAACAACAACAACAACACAGATCCAACATTATTAAAATAGGAAAATAAAAAATAGAATGAGTCGATAATAATGATAATAGTAATAATAAGGCTTAAAGATTATAAAATATATCGATTAAAAGGGGGTGTAACGTTCATATGTTGTCAATATTCAGTGTTTTATCCTTCATAGTTAATATTGTAAATCCCACATTCTTTATTTTCATGTACATTCTGGGTGTCTCATTCAGAAAAAAAAAATAATAATTTTATTCCGTTTTTTAAGGCGGTCTGTCATAACGTTTTTAGCATTCAATCAGACATTATTTTGAGGTTTTGTATTAGTGTTCCTAAAAATCAGATATACCGGCCCCCAGACATATTTTTTTCTCTAAATTCGGCCCCCCGAGTCAAAATCAAAGCCTAGTGATGTATAAGATTGTAGGTGTTTTTTTTTTTACCCTTCACGTTCATATTTCGCTTTGTTTGTTGCATTTGTGTTGCGTTTCGCTTGATTGTAAAATATGTGGATGGAGAGGGGGTGTGACGTTTATATGTTGTCAATATTCAGTGTTTTATCCTTCATAGTTAATATTGTAAATCCCACATTATTTATTTTCATGTACATTCTGGGTGTCTCAGTAAGTAACATTTTTTTAAATATTATTCCGTTTTTTAAGGCGGTCTGTCATAACGTTTTTAGCATTCAGGTTTTGTATTAGTGTTCCTAAAAATCAGATATACCGGCCCCCAGACATATTTTTTTCTCTAAATTCGGCCCCCCGAGTCAAAATCAAAGCCTAGTGATGTATAAGATTGTAGGTGTTTTTTTTTTTACCCTTCACGTTCATATTTCGCTTTGTTTGTTGCATTTGTGTTGCGTTTCGCTTGATTGTAAAATATGTGGATGGAGAGGGGGTGTGATGTTCATATGTTGTCAATATTCAGTGTTTTATCCTTCATAGTTAATATTGTAAATCCCACATTCTTTATTTTCATGTACATTCTGGGTGTCTCATTCAGTAAAAAAATTTAAAATTTCATTCCGTTTTTTAAGGCGGTCTGTCATAACGTTTTTAGCATTCAGGTTTTGTATTAGTGTTCCTAAAAATCAGATATACCGGCCCCCAGACACATTTTTTTCTCTAAATTTAGCCCCCCGAGTCAAAATAAAAGCTTAGTGATATATCAGATGTATCAGATAGTAGGTGGGCTGTTTTATAACCTTCGCATTCATAATTCGCTGTTTGTTGCATTTTTGTTGCGTTTCGCTTGATTGTAAAATATGTGGATGGAGAGGGGGTGTGACGTTCATATGTTGTCAATATTCAGTGTTTTATCCTTCATAGTTAATATTTTAAATCCCACATTCTTTATTTTCATGTACATTCTGGGTGTCTCATTGAGTAAAATGTTTTTAAATTTAATTCCGTTTTTTAAGGCGGTCTGTCATAACGTTTTTAGCATTCAGGTTTTGTATTAGTGTTCCTAAAAATCAGATATACCGGCCCCCAGACACATTTTTTTCTGTAAATTTAGCCCCCCGAGTCAAAATAAAAGCTTAGTGATATATCAGATACAGTATATCAGATCGTAGGTGGGGTTTTTTTTACCCTTCGCGTTCATATTTATCTGTTTTTGTTGAATTTTTGTTGCGTTTCGCTTGATTATAAAATATATCGATTAAGAGGGGGTGTGACGTTCATATGTTGTCAATATTCAGTGTTTTATCCTTCATAGTTAATATTGTAAATCCCACATTCTTTATTTTCATGTACATTCTGGGTGTCTCAGTCAGTAAAACATTTTTAAATTTTATTCCGTTTTTTAAGGTGGTCTGTCATAACATTTTTAGCATTCAGGTTTTGTATTAGTGTTCCTAAAAATCAGATATATCGGCCCCCAGACACATTTTTTTCTCTAAATTTAGCCCCCCGAGTCAAAATAAAAGCTTAGTGATATATCAGATACAGTATATCAGATCGTAGGTGGGTTTTTTTTTACCCTTCGCGTTCATATTTATCTGTTTTTGTTGAATTTTTGTTGCGTTTCGCTTGATTATAAAATATACCGATTAAGAGGGGGTGTGACGTTCATATGTTGTCAATATTCAGTGTTTTATCCTTCATAGTTAATATTGTAAATCCCACATTCTTTATTTTCATGTACATTCTGGGTGTCTCATTGAGTAAAAAAATTTAAAATTTCATTCCGTTTTTTAAGGCGGTCTGTCATAACGTTTTTAGCATTCAATCAGACATTATTGTGAGGTTTTCTGTTAGTGTTCCTTAAAATAGATAGACACATTTTTTTCTCTAAATTTGCCCCCCACCGAGTCAAAATGTTTTTTACCTTTTGCGTTCATGTTTCGCTGTTTGTTGCATTTTTGTTGTGTTTCGCTTGATTATTATTATTATTATTATTATTATTATTATTATTGAGGTTTATTTGAAATAGGGACAGATACAAAAACATAGACATCTGAAACAGTTATCCAATGTATGCATCATAGTGTTTGTAGCCAAAGCTAATTTACAACACTTGTCCCCAACAACAACAACAACAACAACACAGATACAACATCATTAAAATAGGAAAATAAAAAATAGAATGAGTCGATAATAATGATAATAGTAATAATAAGGCTTAAGGATTATAAAATATATCGATTAAAAGGGGGTGTAACGTTCATATGTTGTCAATATTCAGTGTTTTATCCTTCATAGTTAATATTGTAAATCCCACATTCTTTATTTTCATGTACATTCTGGGTGTCTCATTCAGTAAAAAAAAATAAAATTTAATTCCGTTTTTTAAGGCGGTCTGTCATAACGTTTTTAGCATTCAATCAGACATTATTGTGAGGTTTTGTATTATTGTTCCTAAAAATAGATATACCGGCCCAAGACACATTTTTTTCTCTAAATTTGCCCCCCCAAGTCAAAATGTTTTTTACCTTTTGCGTTCATGTTTCGCTGTTTGTTGCATTTTTGTTGTGTTTCGCTTGATTATTATTATTATTATTATTATTATAGAGGTTTATTTGAAATAGGGACAGATACAAAAACATAGACATCTGAAACAGTTATCCAATGTATGCATCATAGTGTTTGTAGCCAAAGCTAATTTACAACACTTGTCCCCGACAACAACAACAACACAGATACAACATCATTAAAATTGGAAAATAAAAAATAGAATGAGTCGATAATAATGATAATGGTAATAATAAGGCTTAAGGATTATAAAATATATCGATTAAAAGGGGGTGTAACGTTCATATGTTGTCAATATTCAGTGTTTTATCAGTTATAGTTAATATTGTAAATCTCACATTCTTTATTTTCATGTACATTCTGGGTGTCTCATTCAGTAAAAAAATGTTTTAAATTCCATTCCGTTTAAGGGGGTCTGTCATAACGTTTTTAGCATTCAGGTTTTGTATTAGCGTTCCTAAAAATAGATATACCGGCCCCCAGACACATTTTTTTCTCTAAATTTGGCCCCCCGAGGCAAAATAATTGCCCAGGTCTGCTCTACAGTAACAATACTCTGACTTGAGTACAATTTTTGGGTTATCAACCCAACTCTGGACAGGAGGACACAAATGTTAGCAACGCTAGCATAGCTACGTTAGCTACAGTGCTAACATTTCACTAACGTTTTAACAGCAACCTCATGCTAGGTTACTGTAGCGTCGTCGTTGAAGAAAAACACAACAAATCTTACAGCTACATGGATGCATGGCAAAAGCTCCAAGCGTTACTCCAGCAATTTAAAGATCAATATGTTCATGTTTCGATACCTTGGGAAGGTACGCAAACAGCTCCTCGTCGCTGGTCACATGTTCCGGTGAAGGCACGCCGACTCGGTTGACCACAGTGTACACGACCTCCTCATATAGCAGGTCCAGCTGCGTGGAAAAAGACACTTAATGGCCAACACTTTGCAGGAACATTTCATGTTAAATCGGGCTGACAAAAAACCTCCGTCCTGCTGATTCTGTCCGCAATAAAAGCCTGGTCCACGTGTTCCTGGGGTGGCGGCACCGTGCAGGCTCCTCTTTGGCTCTGTGGTGGGACATCAGAAATAATAATAGATCCTCTCAGAGGCTACAACATGCGGCGTACCTCAGGGGTCAATGCTGGAACCAAAATTGTTCAACCTCTATAGAAAAATTTGTGAAGCCACAAAAGGACTTTGAGTAAATACTATACGTGCAGACGATACGACCACATTTTCTTCAGGAGCGAACACAGAAGCTGATAAAAAAAAAAGAGGTGGTTTGACAAAAACTAAAATAATTAAAGCTGCAAGCAGCGTTGGTCGGGTCCGCATTTTGGCAGGTGCTAGTCCTAATTAAATCACAATTTCCGCCAGTCCTGATGTGTGTAAAAAGTTTGGTGAGTTTTGAAGTATTTTAAGGCGGTCAAATTACAGCTCAAAGAGGCAAAAATTTGTGTTTTTATGAAACTTTTGTTTTGAAGGGGTGATTGCCAACTTCCTGTTGATTTTTGCTGAAGGATGTCAGTGTATGAAATCTAGCTCTAAGTCAGACCTACATAGAGGTTTTTGTTTCATGTCTCTCAGACGTTCCTACCGGAAGTTACAGGCAGTTTTGATTCCTAGGTGCTGCGGCAGCGGAGCAGCATCAGCGCAGCGGGTCTTTGAAGGCTCGTAAAACCAAAACCGTACTACCAATTAAAACGCCGTCGTCAACTTTTAATCAGAAGGGTTCAATCTCTCTCCCGTAGTAGTTTGAAGCCGAAACGACAAACGCGCTCAGAGGAGATAATGTTTGATGTTTGGTGACCGGTTTTAACAAAAATTGTGTTTTGAAGGAGGGATTGCAAACTTCCTGGTGATTTTTGCTGAAGGATGTCAATCTATGAAATGTAGGTCTAGGTGAGACCTACATAGAGGTATTTGTTTCATGTCTCTAAGACGTTCCTACCGGAAGTTACAAGCAGTTTTGTCTGAGTTTTCCTCTGAGGAGCAGTTTTGTCTGTGTTTTATTCCTAGGGGGCGCTAGAGCGCAATTTTGAGTTTTGGGGTTCGGTTTTTTATGAGAGCGCAATTTCCGCCAGTCCTGATGTGTGTAAAAAGTTTGGTGAGTTTTGAAGTATTTTAAGGGGGTAAAATTACAGCTCAAAGATGCAAAAATTAGTGTTTTTATTAATTTTTTGTGTTGAAGGGGAAATTGCCAACTTCCTGTGGATTTTTGCTGAAGAATGTCAATCTATGAAATGTAGGTCTAGGTGAGACCTACATAGAGGTATTTGTTTCATGTCTCTAAGACGTTCCTACCGGGAGTTACACGCAGTTTTGTGTGAGTTTTCCTCTGAGGAGCAGTTTTGTCTGTGTTTTATTCCTAGGGGGCGCTACAGCGCAATTTTGAGTTTTGGGGTTCGGTTTTTAATGAGATCGCAATTTCCGCCAGTCCTGATGTGTGTAAAAAGTTTGGTGAGTTTTGAAGTATTTTAAGGGGGTAAAATTGCAGCTCAAAGATGCAAAAATTAGTGTTTTTATTAATTTTTTGTGTTGAAGGGGAAATTGCCAACTTCCTGTGGATTTTTGCTGAAGGATGTCAAATTATGAATTGTAGGTCTAAGTGAGACCTACATACAGGTTTTTGTTTCATGTCTCTTCCTAGTGGGAGTTACAGGCAGTTTTTTTTGTTTTTTTTACTAGGGGGCGCTAGAGCGCAATTTTGATTTTTGGGGTTTGGTTTTTCGACTAAAGTGTTGTGTCATCGTTGTTCTATGTGTATATACAATTTGGTGAGTTTTGAAGCATGTTAAGGGGGGCAAAGTAGTGCGCAACGGTGCGGAAGAATAATAAAGAATAATAATAAAACCTTACAATAACAATAGTTTCCTTTGTACCTGTATAAAGGACTCCCTGTGGGAGTCCTTTATACAGGGTACATGCGAACCGTAATAAAATCAAAATTCCATGTGAACATAACCGTTTATCCATGCATTTTTGTCATGACGAGGGGGTTTTCGCAGCTTACTGCGAGGATTGTTCTCCCGGGATGCAAACGGACTTTTCCGGACCAGAGAGCAGGTAGGAACATATTTAATTACCAAAACTCAAAAGGGTACAAAAAAACAGAAAACAACCCGAAGGCGAGCGTGCCTAACGCACGCGAAAGCTAAGGCAAAAAAACTTAGGACATGAAACATGAAAGTCGCTAACTGTGGCATAAATAAACAAAACTTACTTGGCAAGGCATGAAGCAATGGCATAAAAAGACCATGAAACAATCATGAACAGAGCAATGTTGCCAGACCGACTAACTGGCAACGACAGGCTTAAATAATAGTCTGCTCATTAGAACAGGTGTGACCCGAACGCAAGAGACAGGTGAAAATCATAAGTCGGCATGGAAACTAAAACAAACAAGGGAGCGCAAACGGGAACTAAAAGAGTCCAAAAAATAACAAAAATAACAAAAACATAATCCAGACCACAGATCATGACAATTTTGGCCTTTAGTCCATTCATTAACAGTGTTGTTTTTCTCAATAATTTACCTAGTTTGACTTATTTTAGTTTACTTTAAGTACAAACCCCAAAACCAGTGAAGTTGGCACGTTGTGTAAATCGTAAAAAATTTTTTTGCAAGTCCTTTTCAACTTATATTCAATTGAATAGACTGCAAAGACAAGATATTTCATGTTCTAATGGAGAAACGTAATTTTATTTTTTGCAAATAATCATTAAGTTAGAATTTAATGGCAGTAAAGTTGTCACAGGGGCATTTTTACCACTGTGTTACATGGCCTTTCCTTTTAACAACACTCAGTAAACGTTTGGGAACTGAGGAGACACATTTTTGAAGCTTTTTCAGGTGGAATTCTTTCCCATTCTTGCTTGATGTACAGCTTAAGTTGTTCAACAGTCCGGGGGTCTCCCTTGTGGTATTTTAGGCTTCATAATGCGCCACACATTTTCAATGGCAGACAGGTCTGGACTACAGGCAGGCCAGTCTAGTACCCGCACTCTTTTACTATGAAGCCACGCTGTTGTAACACCTGGCTTGGCATTGTCTTGCTGAAATAAGCAGGGGCGTCCATGTTTGGATGGCAACATTTGTTGCTCCAAAACCTGTATGTACCTTTCAGCATTAATGGCGCCTTCACAGATGTGTAAGTTACCCATGTCTTGGGCACTAATACACCCCCATACCATCACAGATGCTGGCTTTTCAACTTTGCGCTTACAACAATCCGGATGGTTCTTTTCCTTTTTGTTCCAGAGGACACAGCATCCACAGTTTCCAAAAAACAATTTAAAATGTGGACTCGTCAGACCACAGAACACTTTTCCACTTTGCAACAGTCCATCTCAGATGAGCTCGGGCCCAGCGAAACCGGTTGGCGTTTCTGGGTGTTGTTGATAAATGTCTTTCGCTTTGCATAGTAGAGTTTTAACTTGCACTTACAGATGTAGCGACCAACTGTAGTTACTGACGGTGGGTTTCTGAAGTGTTCCTGAGCCCATGTGGTGATATCCTTTACACACTGATGTCGCTTGTTGATGCAGTACAGCCTGAGGGATGGAAGGTCACGGGCTTAGCTGCTTACGTGCAGTGATTTCTCCAGATTCTCTGAACCTTTTGATGATATTACGGAGCGTAGATGGTGAAATCCCTAAATTCCTTGCAATAGCTGGTTGAGAAAGGTTGTTCCTAAACTGTTCAACAATTTGCTCACGCATTTGTTGACAAAGTGGTGACCCTCGCCCCATCCCTTGTTTGTAAATGACTGAGCATTTCATGGAATCTACTTTTATACCCAATCATGGCACCCACCTGTTCCCAATTAGCCTGTTCACCTGTGGGATGTTCCAAACAAGTGTTTGATGACTTTCTCAGTCTTGTTTGCCACTTGTGCCAGCTTTTTTGAAACATGTGGCAGGCACCAAATTCCAAATGAGCTAATATTTGCAAAAGTTTACCAGTCTTTGCAGTTTAATCAATTGAATATAAGTTGAAAAGGACTTGCAAGTCATTGTATTCTGTTTTTATTTACCATTTACACAACGTGCCAACTTCACTGGTTCTGGGGTTCGTATTACACTAGGTCGGGGGTCGGCAACCCGCGGCTCTAGAGCCGCATGCGGCTCTTTAGCGCCGCCCTAGTGGCTCTCTGGAGATTTTTCAAAAATGTATGAAGAATGGAAAAAGATGAGGGGGAAAAAAAATCAATTTTTTTGTTTTAGTATGGTTTCTGTAGGAGGACAAACATGACACAAACCTCCGTAATTGTTATAAATCACACTGTTTATATTAAATATGCTTCACTGATTCAAGTATTTGGCGAGCGCCGTTTTGTCCTACTTATTTTGGCGGTCCTTGAACTCACCGTATAGTCTGTTTACATGCATAACTTTCTCCGACTTTCTAGGACGTGTTTTATGCCACTTCTTTTTCTGTCTCATTTTGTCCACCACACTTTTAACGTTGTACATGAGTGCACAAAGGTGAGTTTTGTTGATGTTATTGACTTGTGTGGAGTGCTAATCAGACATATTTGGTCACTGCATGACTGCAAGCTAATCGATGCTAACATGCTATTTAGGCTAGCTATATGTACATATTGCATCATTATGCCTAATTTGTAGCTATATTTGAGCTAATTTAGTTTCCTTTAAGTCCTCTTAATTAAATGTATATCTCATGACACATGTAATATGGCTTTTAATTTTTTGCGGCTCCAGACAGATTTGTTTTTGTTTTTTTGGTCCAATATGGCTCTTTCAACATTTTGGGTTGCCGACCCCTGCACTAGGTACTTATCGTTCAATTTTGAGTACAGTCTGCCCACATTAATTCACTTTCGACTGCTTTTTCCCTAGAAATGACTAACATGTGTTGCAAATCGGAGGTTTAGTGCCAACTGTTGCTTTGGCACGGACTTGACAGCCTGCAGAATATTACTGGTGTAGAAATCCTTCGAGCTTATGTGAGGCAGAGCAAGATGTCACATCTGGTTTACTCCTGCAAAAAGAGAGAGCCGTGTTTCAAGGCAGACTATTTTCAAACGTGTCTCTCTAGTACATGCCACGTCTTGGACAATACCGGTTCCAATCGAGACGCCACATTTCACAGATGACAAACTCTTTGTCAGCGACTGACTGCGGAAACGCCAACATGTCATCACAGCCGCTAACAGCAGCTCGTCACGCCGAGCTGTCTGTCCGCGGACGTCATAGCGGCCTCGGACCTGCCGGCGCTCTTTGGGCTTGCGGAACAGATGGAAAGGTGGAAGTCGGGCGGGAGGTTACCTCGGCCTGGGCGGCCTGCAGCATGTTGTCCTGTTTCTGCAGGATGGCGCTCATTCGCTCAAAGAACTCCATGCTCTCCTCAGAAATCCTGCAAAGGAAAACATAAAAACACACAAAAAAAAATTGCTTATTTTTGTGTGGATGAAGTAACTGAAGAAAATATGCTGCTCGAGCGCCGAAAAGAGAATGAAACAGTTCAATGTATAAAAAACTTGCTTGAAAAAGACTTTGTAAGATGACCTGATGGTGGTTTGAAGTAATTGTATTACTCTCGTCGAAAACAGGTCTAATAGTTGGGAGAAAATATGCTACTAGAGTGCCGAAGTGAAAGTGTAAGAGTTTGTACAAAAAAAATGATACGGACAACTTTAAATCAGATTCAGGGCTTGTATTACATGTGTCTAACACAGCCCTGGAATTGCATGTTCTTAAAGTGACATACAGCAGTATGAAGGATTTATGCTACTAGAATGCGGAAAAGAAAGTAAAACTGTTCAATGTACAAAAGCAATCGTAGGAAAAAAAGTCTCAATCTGATGGGTTTTTTTTTTAGTATTGTACTTTTATTGCTAGTGTCTAAAACAGCTCCGGGATTATTTGTTTTTAAGTTGATGAACTAACAGTTCAAATAAAATGTGCTGCTAGAGTGCTGAAATGAAAACTAAACAGTTCAATGTATAAAAAACTTGCTTGAAAAAGACTTTGTAAGATGACCTGATGGTGGTTTGAAGTAATTGTATTACTCTCGTCGAAAACAGGTCTAATAGTTGGGAGAAAATATGCTACTAGAGTGCCGAAGTGAAAGTGTAAGAGTTTATACAAAAAAAATGATACGGACAACTTTAAATCAGATTCAGGGCTTGTATTACATGTGTCTAACACAGCCCTGGAATTGCATGTTCTTAAAGTGACATACAGCAGTATGAAGGATTTATGCTACTAGAATGCGGAAAAGAAAGTAAAACTGTTCAATGTACAAAAGCAATCGTAGGAAAAAAAGTCTCAATCTGATGGGGTTTTTTTTTTAGTATTGTACTTTTATTGCTAGTGTCTAAAACAGCTCCGGGATTATTTGTTTTTAAGTTGATGAACTAACAGTTCAAATAAAATGTGCTGCTAGAGTGCTGAAATGAAAACTAAACAGTTCAATGTATAAAAAACTTGCTTGAAAAAGACTTTGTAAGATGACCTGATGGTGGTTTGAAGTAATTGTATTACTCTCGTCGAAAACAGGTCTAATAGTTGGGAGAAAATATGCTACTAGAGTGCCGAACTGAAAGTGTAAGAGTTTGTACAAAAAAAATTATACGGACAACTTTAAATCAGATTCAGGGCTTGTATTACATGTGTCTAACACAGCCCTGGAATTGCATGTTCTTAAAGTGACATACAGCAGTATGAAGGATTTATGCTACTAGAATGCGGAAAAGAAAGTAAAACTGTTCAATGTACAAAAGCAATCGTAGGAAAAAAAGTCTCAATCTGATGGGTTTTTTTTTTAGTATTGTACTTTTATTGCTAGTGTCTAAAACAGCTCCGGGATTATTTGTTTTTAAGTTGATGAACTAACAGTTCAAATAAAATGTGCTGCTAGAGTGCTGAAATGAAAACTAAACAGTTCAATATATAAAAAACTTGCTTGAAAAAGACTTTGTAAGATGACCTGATGGTGGTTTGAAGTAATTGTATTACTCTCGTCGAAAACAGGTCTAATAGTTGGGAGAAAATATGCTACTAGAGTGCCGAAGTGAAAGTGTAAGAGTTTATACAAAAAAAATTATACGGACAACTTTAAATCAGATTCAGGGCTTGTATTACATGTGTCTAACACAGCCCTGGAATTGCATGTTCTTAAAGTGACATACAGCAGTATGAAGGATTTATGCTACTAGAATGCGGAAAAGAAAGTAAAACTGTTCAATGTACAAAAGCAATCGTAGGAAAAAAAGTCTCAATCTGATGGGGTTTTTTTTTTAGTATTGTACTTTTATTGCTAGTGTCTAAAACAGCTCCGGGATTATTTGTTTTTAAGTTGATGAACTAACAGTTCAAATAAAATGTGCTGCTAGAGTGCTGAAATGAAAACTAAACAGTTCAATGTATAAAAAACTTGCTTGAAAAAGACTTTGTAAGATGACCTGATGGTGGTTTGAAGTAATTGTTTTACTCTCGTCGAAAACAGGTCTAATAGTTGGGAGAAAATATGCTACTAGAGTGCCGAAGTGAAAGTGTAAGAGTTTGTACAAAAAAAATTATACGGACAACTTTAAATCAGATTCAGGGCTTGTATTACATGTGTCTAACACAGCCCTGGAATTGCATGTTCTTAAAGTGACATACAGCAGTATGAAGGATTTATGCTACTAGAATGCGGAAAAGAAATTCAAACTGTTCAATGTACAAAAGCAATCGTAGGAAAAAAAGTCTCAATCTGATGGGTTTTTTTTTTAGTATTGTACTTTTATTGCTAGTGTCTAAAACAGCTCCGGGATTATTTGTTTTTAAGTTGATGAACTAACAGTTCAAATAAAATGTGCTGCTAGAGTGCTGAAATGAAAACTAAACAGTTCAATATATAAAAAACTTGCTTGAAAAAGACTTTGTAAGATGACCTGATGGTGGTTTGAAGTAATTGTTTTACTCTCGTCGAAAACAGGTCTAATAGTTGGGAGAAAATATGCTACTAGAGTGCCGAAGTGAAAGTGTAAGAGTTTATACAAAAAAAATGATACGGACAACTTTAAATCAGATTCAGGGCTTGTATTACATGTGTCTAACACAGCCCTGGAATTGCATGTTCTTAAAGTGACATACAGCAGTATGAAGGATTTATGCTACTAGAATGCGGAAAAGAAAGTAAAACTGTTCAATGTACAAAAGCAATCGTAGGAAAAAAAGTCTCAATCTGATGGGTTTTTTTTTTAGTATTGTACTTTTATTGCTAGTGTCTAAAACAGCTCCGGGATTATTTGTTTTTAAGTTGATGAACTAACAGTTCAAATAAAATGTGCTACTAGAGTGCTGAAATGAAAACTAAACAGTTCAATGTATAAAAAACTTGCTTGAAAAAGACTTTGTAAGATGACCTGATGGTGGTTTGAAGTAATTGTATTACTCTCGTCGAAAACAGGTCTAATAGTTGGGAGAAAATATGCTACTAGAGTGCCGAAGTGAAAGTGTAAGAGTTTGTACAAAAAAAATTATACGGACAACTTTAAATCAGATTCAGGGCTTGTATTACATGTGTCTAACACAGCCCTGGAATTGCATGTTCTTAAAGTGACATACAGCAGTATGAAGGATTTATGCTACTAGAATGCGGAAAAGAAATTCAAACTGTTCAATGTACAAAAGCAATCGTAGGAAAAAAAGTCTCAATCTGATGGGTTTTTTTTTTTAGTATTGTACTTTTATTGCTAGTGTCTAAAACAGCTCCGGGATTATTTGTTTTTAAGTTGATGAACTAACAGTTCAAATAAAATGTGCTGCTAGAGTGCTGAAATGAAAACTAAACAGTTCAATATATAAAAAACTTGCTTGAAAAAGACTTTGTAAGATGACCTGATGGTGGTTTGAAGTAATTGTTTTACTCTCGTCGAAAACAGGTCTAATAGTTGGGAGAAAATATGCTACTAGAGTGCCGAAGTGAAAGTGTAAGAGTTTGTACAAAAAAAATGATACGGACAACTTTAAATCAGATTCAGGGCTTGTATTACATGTGTCTAACACAGCCCTGGAATTGCATGTTCTTAAAGTGACATACAGCAGTATGAAGGATTTATGCTACTAGAATGCGGAAAAGAAAGTAAAACTGTTCAATGTACAAAAGCAATCGTAGGAAAAAAAAGTCTCAATCTGATGGGGTTTTTTTTTAGTATTGTACTTTTATTGCTAGGGTCTAAAACAGCTCCGGGATTATTTGTTTTTAAGTTGATGAACTAACAGTTCAAATAAAATGTGCTACTAGAGTGCTGAAATGAAAACTAAACAGTTCAATGTATAAAAAACTTGCTTGAAAAAGACTTTGTAAGATGACCTGATGGTGGTTTGAAGTAATTGTATTACTCTCGTCGAAAACAGGTCTAATAGTTGGGAGAAAATATGCTACTAGAGTGCCGAACTGAAAGTGTAAGAGTTTGTACAAAAAAAATTATACGGACAACTTTAAATCAGATTCAGGGCTTGTATTACATGTGTCTAACACAGCCCTGGAATTGCATGTTCTTAAAGTGACATACAGCAGTATGAAGGATTTATGCTACTAGAATGCGGAAAAGAAAGTAAAACTGTTCAATGTACAAAAGCAATCGTAGGAAAAAAAGTCTCAATCTGATGTTTTTTTTTTTAGTATTGTATTTTATTGCTAGTGTCTAAAACAGCTCCGGGATTATTTGTTTTTAAGTTGATGAACTAACAGTTCAAATAAAATGTGCTGCTAGAGTGCTGAAATGAAAACTAAACAGTTCAATGTATAAAAAACTTGCTTGAAAAAGACTTTGTAAGATGACCTGATGGTGGTTTGAAGTAATTGTATTACTCTCGTCGAAAACAGGTCTAATAGTTGGGAGAAAATATGCTACTAGAGTGCCGAACTGAAAGTGTAAGAGTTTGTACAAAAAAAATTATACGGACAACTTTAAATCAGATTCAGGGCTTGTATTACATGTGTCTAACACAGCCCTGGAATTGCATGTTCTTAAAGTGACATACAGCAGTATGAAGGATTTATGCTACTAGAATGCGGAAAAGAAAGTAAAACTGTTCAATGTACAAAAGCAATCGTAGGAAAAAAAGTCTCAATCTGATGTTTTTTTTTTTAGTATTGTATTTTATTGCTAGTGTCTAAAACAGCTCCGGGATTATTTGTTTTTAAGTTGATGAACTAACAGTTCAAATAAAATGTGCTGCTAGAGTGCTGAAATGAAAACTAAACAGTTCAATGTATAAAAAACTTGCTTGAAAAAGACTTTGTAAGATGACCTGATGGTGGTTTGAAGTAATTGTATTACTCTCGTCGAAAACAGGTCTAATAGTTGGGAGAAAATATGCTACTAGAGTGCCGAACTGAAAGTGTAAGAGTTTGTACAAAAAAAATGATACGGACAACTTTAAATCAGATTCAGGGCTTGTATTACATGTGTCTAACACAGCCCTGGAATTGCATGTTCTTAAAGTGACATACAGCAGTATGAAGGATTTATGCTACTAGAATGCGGAAAAGAAAGTAAAACTGTTCAATGTACAAAAGCAATCGTAGGAAAAAAAGTCTCAATCTGATGGGTTTTTTTTTTAGTATTGTACTTTTATTGCTAGTGTCTAAAACAGCTCCGGGATTATTTGTTTTTAAGTTGATGAACTAACAGTTCAAATAAAATGTGCTGCTAGAGTGCTGAAATGAAAACTAAACAGTTCAATGTATAAAAAACTTGCTTGAAAAAGACTTTGTAAGATGACCTGATGGTGGTTTGAAGTAATTGTATTACTCTCGTCGAAAACAGGTCTAATAGTTTGAAAGAAATATGCTACTAGAGTGCCGAACTGAAAGTGTAAGAGTTTGTACAAAAAAAATGATACGGACAACTTTAAATCAGATTCAGGGCTTGTATTACATGTGTCTAACACAGCCCTGGAATTGCATGTTCTTAAAGTGACATACAGCAGTATGAAGGATTTATGCTACTAGAATGCGGAAAAGAAAGTAAAACTGTTCAATGTACAAAAGCAATCGTAGGAAAAAAAGTCTCAATCTGATGGGTTTTTTTTTTAGTATTGTACTTTTATTGCTAGTGTCTAAAACAGCTCCGGGATTATTTGTTTTTAAGTTGATGAACTAACAGTTCAAATAAAATGTGCTGCTAGAGTGCTGAAATGAAAACTAAACAGTTCAATGTATAAAAAACTTGCTTGAAAAAGACTTTGTAAGATGACCTGATGGTGGTTTGAAGTAATTGTATTACTCTCGTCGAAAACAGGTCTAATAGTTTGAAGAAAATATGCTACTAGAGTGCCGAACTGAAAGTGTAAGAGTTTGTACAAAAAAAATGATACGGACAACTTTAAATCAGATTCAGGGCTTGTATTACATGTGTCTAACACAGCCCTGGAATTGCATGTTCTTAAAGTGACATACAGCAGTATGAAGGATTTATGCTACTAGAATGTGGAAAAGAAAGTAAAACTGTTCAATGTACAAAAGCAATCGTAGGAAAAAAAGTCTCAATCTGATGTTTTTTTTTTTAGTATTGTACTTTTATTGCTAGTGTCTAAAACAGCTCCGGGATTATTTGTTTTTAAGTTGATGAACTAACAGTTCAAATAAAATGTGCTGCTAGAGTGCTGAAATGAAAACTAAACAGTTCAATGTACGAAGGACCTGATGATTGTTTTGAGAACTGTACTTTTATGTCAAATACAGCTCTGGAATTGCATGTTCTTACACTGACGTACATCACTGCTCTCTTAGTTTGAAGGAAATATGCTGCTAGAACATTAAAAAGAAAAAGAAAACATTTTTTAATGAAAAAACTAAAATCATAAAAGAAGAATTTGCATAGGCTCCAGCACCCCCCCCCCACAACCCTGAAAGGGACAAGCGGTAGAAAATGGATGGATGGATGGGTTGAATTTGCATGTTTCTAATAGTTTAAAGAAAATATGCTGCTAGAGCGCGGAAATGAAAATGATTCATTGTATGAAAAATCAGTTCTCAAAACACTTTGTAATGTTATCTGATAGTGGTTTTAAGTACTGTTATTGCTAGTGTCGAAAACAGCTACGAAATTGCTTGCTTTTACGTTGATAACTTAACATTTTGAAGAAAATGTGCTGCTAGAGTGCTGAAATGCAAATTATACAGTTCAATGTACAATTGACCTGATAATTATTTCGAGTACTTTACTTTAATTACTAGTGTCGAATACAGCTCTGAAATTACACGTTCTTACTTTGAGGTACCATAATCCACTCTTAGTTTGAAGGAAATACGCTGCCGGAATGCTGAAAATCAAATAAAACAGTTCAATGTGTGAAAAATCATTTTGAAAAACACTTTGTAATTTTATCTGATAGTGGTTTTAAGTACTGTTATTGCTAGTGTCGAAAAACGTTCCGGAATTGCTTGGTTTTACGTTGATGAACAACAGTTTGAAGAAATTGTGCTGCTAGAGTGCTGAAACGAAGAATGAAACCGTTCAATGTACAAAAACAATCGTAGGAAAAAGTCTCAATCTGATGGGTTTTTTGAGTATTGTACTTTTATTACTACAGCTACGGAATTATTTGTTTTTACGTTGATGAACAAATAGTCTGAAGAAAATGTGCTGCTAGAGTGCTGAAATGAAAACTGAACAGTTCAATGTACGAAGGACCTGATGATTGTTTTGAGAACTGTACTTTTATGTCAAATACAGCTCTGGAATTGCATGTTCTTACACTGACGTACATCACTGCCCTTTTAGTTTGAAGGAAATATGCTGCTAGAACATTGAAAATAAAAATAAAACATTTAAATGAAAAAACAAAAATCGTACAAGAAGCAGATCGTGATTTTAATAGATTACTAGTGTTGAATTTAATTTGCATTGGCTCCAGCACCCCCCGCAATCCTGAAAGGGACAAGCGGTAGAAAATGGATGGATGGATTGAATTTGTATGTTTCTAATAGTTTAAAGAAAATATGTTGCTAGAGCACGGAAAAGAAAATGAAACAGTTCATTGTATGAAAAATCAGTTCTCAAAACAGTTTGTAATTTTATCTGACAGTGGTTTTAAGTACTGTTATTGCTAGTGTCAAAAACAGCTGCGGAATTGCTCGTTTTTACGTTGATAACCTAACAGTTTGAAGAAAATGTGCTGCTAGAGTGCTGAAATGAAACTTAAACAGTTCAATGCACAAAGGACCTGATGATTGTTTTGAGTACTGTACTTTAAGCTCCGGAATTATTTGTTTTTACGTTGATGAACTAACAGTCTGAAGAAAATGTGCTGCTAGAGTGCTGAAATGAAAACTAAACAGTTCAATGTACAAAGGACCTGATGATTGTTTTGAGAACGGTACTTTTATGTCAAATACAGCTCTGGAATTGCATGTTCTTACGCTGACGTACATCACTGCCCTCTTAGTTTGAAGGAAATATGCTGCTAGAACATTGACAAGAAAAAAAAAATGTTTTTAATGAAAAAACAAAAATCATAAAAGAAGGATTTGCATAGTCTCCAGCATCCCCCGCAATAAGCGGTAGAAAATGGATGGATGGGTGGGTTGAATTTGCATGTTTCTAATAGTTTAAAGGAAATATGCTGCTCGAGCGCAGACAAGAAAATGAAACAGTTCATTGTATGGAAAAAATATTCTATTACCGAATCCCAAATCAGACCTAGATCTGGGATTCATTTGACCAGCTATTTTCCCACAACCCAATTACATTTTCAGGGAGGCTGATGTTTTTTTTCCTACAGCGGGTTTGAATCTGATGGGCAGTGACGTGTGCAAAAATGCAAATTAAGTTGGTTCCCCCCCCCCACCTGGGTTCTACCAGGTGCGAGAACTCCCGGTGCTCCCACCGGCCCTCGGTTGTCATGGCGACACACACAATGACACATTCAGGGGATGGATGCGCAGGCTCAACAGCACCTTGGGAATCCAACGCCATTCCCAAATCTCTCAGCGGGCATCTTTCCAGCTCTGACGTGAGCGGCGGCGAAACGGAGAGTCGGGGCGATGAGCCGTCACGTCGGAGCCCCCCCACGCCCACTCGGTTCCCCACTCCTCATCCTCATATTACGCCGTGAGAGGCCACCGCCACGCGCTTTTATTGGCGTCATCGCATGGCAGCGGGTGGCGGGCCATCCTCGCGCCCCCCCGTAGACTCTCGCCATGGTGGGGTGGGGGAGCAGATGGTAAACCCCTGAGGTAATGTTGAGGACTAATGGCAGCCATGCTGGGCGAGCTGGTCCGGCTCCCACCGTGGTGCCAAGAAGGTGGACGCGCTCCGTGCTGAAATATTTAACACCGATTCCCAAACTGTGGTACGTGGACCACCAGTGGTACGCAGGCTCCATCTAATGGTGCGCCAAAGAATCAATTAAATATTAAAACACAGTGTTACTGTTCAAACTGTGTGTAATGTTAAAGCATACACAAATATTCAATATAATTGTTAAATAAAACTTCTGCCTTGTTTTTAAATGAATGTGTACCAGTATGTCAGGTTCAAACACCGATGACATCTATTAAACAAGACAAGAAGCAAAGAATTAAACAGAGACCGAATTCAATTTGGCCCAATTTGAGGAGAAACGTCTGGACACTGTACCCTTGCACAGTGTCTCAACGCGCTCTGGCGAAAGATTGCACGCCACCTCTTTTATTTGGACTTTCCCCGATTACGTGGCAACAGCTGTTTCTAAGGGACGCGGGTCGTAAACAGCCGTCGCCTTTGATTACAACAGTTCAAAGAAAAGGTCGTAAAACAGTTCACAGAAAAGGTCGTAAAACGGTTCAAACAAGCGGTGCCTGGAGGGGAGTCAGGCCCTGCTTCCTCTCCGCTTTGTAGTTCTTGGGTCAGACAATATCTTTCTGTTGATTACAATACATGAAAGAAACGGAACACCTTCATGTTGCTTCCCGTCCTACACAGTGGACTTTTACAAGCCTTCTGCTTGGTAGGTTCAAAGACAGCTTTTGTCTTCACGCCGGGGAACTCATTGCAGCACAAAGTTTTGTGATAACTTAAATATAATTATTATAACACAGTAATCACCTCATATTATGACACCATTTCCTATGCTTATTTATTAGATTTTTTCATGTACAAACTAATGTATACATCATACGTAAAAGTGACAAGCAAATATTCAACTGTTTATTTTTATTTTTTTACTAATATTTTTTTTGTAATACACTATATAATAATGTAATTTTTGGCATGATTAGATAAAGTTGAAAAGATACACATTTTTCCTGTCAAGATTTAAATAATTATTTGCATTTAGTAACATTTTTTTTTTAAAAATCAGTATTTTATTAAAACACACTTTTCCCAGGCTTTTTGCGGGCCTCACACAATGATGTGTTGTATTTAGTTGTCTCTTTTTCGCATTCTTTCTGATGTTCTTTCTTCCTCATGTTCAATAAGGAAGAAAGAGCATGTCTGATTACAAAAAAAATTTGAAAGAGCATATGAATAAGAAGACATAAAGGACCTTTTTGAGCAGCATGATTATTGCACCGGTGTGCCTTAGGCTGCCCACGACAAAAGGCCACTCTGAAATGTGCAGTTTTATCACACAGCACAATGCCACAGATGTCGCAGGTTTTGAGGGAGCTGACTGCAGGAATGTCCACCAGAGCTGTTCCCCGTGAATTGAATGTTCATTTCTCTACCATAAGCCGTCTCCGAAGGCGTTTCACAGAATTTGGCAGAACATCCAACCGGCCTCACAACCCCAGTCCGCGTGTAATAACACCAGCCCAAAACCTCTACATCCAGCAGGTGCACCTCCATGATCGTCTGAAACCAGGTTGGTTTGCGCGACCAAATCATTTCTGCACAAACTGTCAGGTTCAAACACTGATGACATCTATTAAACAAGACAAGAAGCAAGGAATTAAGCAGAGACAGAATTCAATCTGGCTCAATTGAGGAGAGACGTCTGGACTGTACTCTTTGCACAGTCTCACCACGCTCTGACGAAAGATTGTACGCCTCCTCTTTTATTTGGACTTTCCCCGATTACATGACAACAGCTGTTTCTAAGGGAGGGGGGGTCATAAACAGCCATCGCCTTTGATTAAAACAGTTCAAAGAAAAGGTCGTAAAACAGTTCAAAGAAGCGGTGCCTGGAAGGGAGCCTGGTCCTGCTTCCTATCTGCTTTGTCGTTCTCGGGTCAAGACAATATCTTTATGTGGATTACAATACATCAAAGAAACAGAACACCTTCATGTTGCTTCCCATCCTACACAGTGGAGTTTTACAAGCCTTCTTCTTGGTAGGATCAAAGACAGCTTGTGTCCTCTCGCCGTGATAACAATTATTCTGACACAAACGGTGAGACACCGTCTCAGGGAAGCTCATCTGCATGCTCGTCGTCCTAAATCGGGGTCTCGACCTGACGGCAGTCCGTCATCGTAACCCGACTTGAGTAGGCAAACGCTCGCGTTCGATGGCGTCTGGCACATTGGAGAGGTGTTCTCTTCGCGGATGAATTCCCGATTGATGGCATTTGGAATGCACCGAGATACCGAGACGAGATATCCTGAGGCCCGTCGTTGCGCCATTCACCCGAGACCACCAATGCACTGACCCGTGTTGCAAGGATCTATACACAATTCCTGGAAGCTGAAAAAATTTCTCGCGTGGCCAGCATACTCACCGGAAATGTCAGTTATCGAGCATGTTTGGGATGCTGTGGATCGGCGTATCGAGAGCCAGGTCGGGCTTACCCACGGGTAAGACCTACCTGCCGCATTCGGGCAGATGGGGCTCGTAAACCTGGTAAGGCAGCCCATCTAGGAGAAGGAAATCTCCAATCTCAAAACCACCGCTGCCTTGCGGTCAACCCACTCGAGGGTAAGGCTAAGGGAGTAAACCCCGACAGAAAATCAGGAGCCGGAGTCCTGAAGGCGGTTCGACGTCGTAGCGTCATTCCGGCAACTCCTGGATCCACCAGCCATGCGGTGAGGCGGGGCTTGCTGCCTGGCCAACATCTTGCCCTCCATAGTTCCATGCCCAGGCCGTGTAGATCCACTGGAGAGGTCACTCCAGCAGATACCGGTTCTAAGCCCATCCGATTGGCGAAAGAAACGGGTGCCAGGGGCCATCTCGCAGTGAGATCCACCCCCCTTTTTGGATCTACCCCATCGTCTCCCGAGACGGAAGGATGCCGACGGATCGGCGTATACACGACAGCGACAGACCCCCAATGAAGCAAAACTGCACATTTCGTGGACAGCCTAAGGTAGTGGTATTCAACCTTTTTTGAGGCAAGGCACATTTTTTTTTTCATTTAAGAATACGGAGGCACACCACCGGCAGAAAACGTTAAAAAAAATGATACTCCACCAGGTCGTCGTGCCTTATTTAGAGTTTGTTGGTGTTTTCCTGCGCTTTAGTGCTTGTCTCGCGCTGTTATTTTGTTGGTGATTCCCTGTAGCAGTTTCCTGTCTTCCTTTGTTCCCCCGCACCTGCTTTGTGTTAGCAATTAAGGCTACTTAAGTTGTCGCTACCCTTCTTTGGGTGGGCATTGTTGATTGTCACGTCATGTGCGCATGTGCTTTGCGGAAGTTTTTGCTGTCGTCCAGCATTCCGTTTCTGTTTACTTTGCAGCAAGTTCAGTTTTTCTTTCGTTTTGCATACCTTTTCCTTTCCCTTTTGAGCGTCACATACCTTTTTACCTGCGCGCCGTGGGTCCGCGTATTGGGATCGCAACAAACCATCCTCGTCTCACCCGACACATTTCGACTTTTACAAAGCAATGAACTACCTGCTGCCACCTACTGACATGGAGTATTACTGTCAGAATAATGCTATCTAAATGATCACAATACTTTGTGTTGGAATGAGTTCCTAGCAAGAAGACAAAAGCTGTCTTTGAACCTACCAAGAGTAAGGCTCGTAAAACTCCACTGTGTAGGGGGGGAAGCAAGATGAAGGTGGTCCTGTTTCTTTCATGTATTATAATCAAACAGAAATATATTGTCTGACCCAAGGACTACAAAAGCGAAGAGGAAGCAGGACCAGGCGACCTCTTTTTTCAACTGTTTTTTACGAACCTCTTTTTGAACTATTTTACGACCTCTTTGAACCGTTTTATGACCTTTTCTTTGAAGTGTTTAAGACCTTTTCTTTTGAACTATTCTGTAACCAAAGGCAACGCTGTTTACGACCCACATCCCTTTTGGAAGCAGCTGTGTTTTCCATATGAGTTGGGAAATTGTGTTAGATGTAAATATAAACGGAATACAATGATTTGCAAATCCTTTTCAACCCATATTCAATTGAATGCACTACAAAGACAACATATTTGATGTTCAAACTCATAAACTTTTTTTTTTTTTTTTTTGCAAATAATAATTAACTTAGAATTTCATGGCTGCAACACGTGCCAAAGTAGTTGGGAAAGGGCATGTTCACCACTGTGTTACATGGCCTTTCTGAAGTGTTCCTGAGCCCATGTGGTGATATCCATTACACACTGATGTCGCTTTTTGATGCAGTACAGCCTGAGGGATCGAAGGTCACGGGCTTTGCTGCTTACGTGCAGTGATTTCTCCAGATTCTCTGAACCCTTTGATGATATTACGGAGCGTAGATGGTGAAATCCCTAAATTCCTTGCAATAGCTGGTTGAGAAAGGTTGTTCTTAAACTGTTCAACAATTTGCTCACGCCTTTGTTGACAAAGTGGTGACCCTCGCCCCATCCTTGTTTGTGAATGACTGAGCATTTCATGGAATCTACTTGTATACCCAATCATGGCACCCACCTGTTCCCAATTAGCCTGTCCACCTGTGGGATGTTCCAAATAAGTGTTTAAAGAACTTTATCAGTATTTATTGCCACCTTTCCCAACTTCTTTGTCACGTGTTGCTGGCATCAAATTCTAAAGTTAAGATTATTTGCACAAAAAAAAAAAAGTTTATCAGTTTGAACATCAAATATGTTGTCTTTGTAGCATATTCAACTGAATATGGGTTGAAAATGATTTGCAAATCATTGTATTCCGTTTATATTTACATCTAACACAATTTCCCAACTCATATGGAAACGGGGTTTGTACAAACTCAATTGAGTCCAAATTGAATTCTGTCTCTGTTTGATTCATTGCTTCTTGTCTTGTTTAATAGATGTCATCAGTGTTTGACCCTGACAATTACGTGGTTTACCCTGTCGAGTTTTACACAGCACAGACACTAAGCAGCGGCACATTATTTGCAGATTATAATTATTGATTTGCAAAAAAATATTTTTTGGACCAATTAGGTGAAGTTTCATAATTTCCCACGGCACATCATGTTGTTTAGTCAGCATCCTGATATGCCACACCTGGGATGGATTAGCTGAGCAAGGAAGAAGTGCTCACTGGCAGATTTAGACAGATGTGTGAACAATATTTGAGAATAGGTCTTTTGTGTACATAGTAAAAGTTTTAGATGTTTGAGTGTAACTCGTCAAGAAAAAGGAGCAAAAACAAAAGTGTTGCGTTTGTATTTTTGTTCAGTATACGTGATCTTGGTGCTAATTCTGAAATCCCCAAAATCTGTTGTGTTTTCTGGAAGATTCGGGGGGGTAAACATCCTGGGATCTTTCAGTTCCTACACTGCAAAAACTGAAATCTAAGTAAGATGAAATATCTCAAATAAGGGTGATATTTGCTTATTTTCTGTCTGATAAGATAATTCTTCTCACTAAGCAGATTTTATGTTGGAGTGTTTTACTTGTTTTAAGGGTTTTGGTCCTAAATGATCTCAGTAAGATATTACAGCTTGTTGCTGAGAGTTGATGACCTATATTGAGTAAAACATGCTTGAAACTAGAATATCAACTGTTGCAAAGCTGTGTCATCAACACTCACAAGTATAAAACTACTTTTTTAAAGTAATCATTTCTTACTTCAAGCATGAAAAAAAAAAATCATGATGCCGAGCGCATATCATTATGTCAAGATGATGGCACTAGCATTTACCGTATTTTTCGGATTATAAATCGCTCCGGAGTATAAGTCGCACCGGCTAAAAATGCATAATAAATAGAGATGTCCGATAATATCGGCCTTGATTGATTGATTGAAACTTTTATTAGTAGATTGCGTATTCCGTACAATTGACCACTAAATGGTAACACCCCGAATAAGTTTTGCAACTTGTTTGAGTCGGGGTCCACGTTTATCAATTCATGGAATGCAACACAATTTCGTTCTTGTCTTTGCTGTATATTATCGGCCGATAAATGCGTTAAAATGTAATATCGGCAATTAACATAAAACATAAAAAACACAAGCTACACTTACAATTAGTTCACCAACCCAAAAAACCTCCCTCCCCCATTTACACTCATTCACACAAAAGGGTTGTTTCTTTCTGTTATTAATATTCTGGTTCCTACATTATATATCAATATATATCAATACAGTCTGCAAGGGATACAGTCCGTAAGCACACATGATTGAGCGTGCTGCTGGTCCACTAATAGTACTAACCTTTAACAGTTAATTTTACTCATTTTCATTAATTACTAGTTTCTATGTAACTGATTTTATATTGTTTTACTTTCTTTTTTATTCAAGAAAATGTTTTTAATTTATTTATCTTATTTTATTTTATTAATTAAAAAAAAAAAGGACCTTATCTTCACCATACCTGGTTGTCCAAATTAGGCATAATAATGTGTTAATTCCACGACTGTATATATCGGTATCGGTAATTAAAGAGTTGGACAATATCGGAATATCGGATATCGGCAAAAAGCCATTATCGGACATCCCTAATAATAAAGAAGGAAAAGAACATATATAAGTCGCACTGGAGTATAAGTTGCATTTTTTGGGGAAATATATTTGATAAAAGCCAACACCAAGAATAGACATTTGAAAGGCAATTTAAAATAAATAAAGAATAGTGAACAACAGGCTGAATAAGTGTACGTTATATGAGGCATAAATAACCAACTGAGAACGTGCCTGGTATGTTAACGTAACATATTATGGTAAGAGTCATTCAAATAACTAGAACATATAGAACATGCTATACGTTTACCAAACAATCTGTCACTCCTAATCGCTAAATCCCATGAAATCTTATACGTCTAGTCTCTTACGTGAATGAGCTAAATAATATTATTTGATATTTTACGCTAATGTGTTAATAATTTCACACATACACTACCGTTCAAAAGCTTGGGGTCACCCAAACAATTTTGTGGAATAGCCTTCATTTCTAAGAACAAGAATAGACTGTCGAGTTTCAGATGAAAGTTCTCTTTTTCTGGCCATTTTGAGTGTTTAATTGACCCCACAAATGTGATGCTCCAGAAACTCAATCTGCTCAAAGGAAGGTCAGTTTTGTAGCTTCTGTAACGAGCTAAACTGTTTTCAGATGTGTGAACATGATTGCACAAGGGTTTTGTAATCATCAATTAGCCTTCTGAGCCAATGAGCAAACACATTGTACCATTAGAACACTGGAGTGATAGTTGCTGGAAATGGGCCTCTATACACCTATGTAGATATTTCACCAAAAACCAGACATTTGCAGCTAGAATAGTCATTTACCACTTTAGCAATGTATAGAGTGTATTTCTTTAAAGTTAAGACTAGTTTAAAGTTATCTTCATTGAAAAGTACAGTGCTTTTCCTTCAAAAATAAGGACATTTCAATGCGACCCCAAACTTTTGAACGGTAGTGTAAGTCGCTCCTGAGTATAAGTACTATGAAAAAAACTGCGACCTATAGTCCGAAAAATACGGTACTTATTTAAGAATATTTTTCAACATATTGAGCAAAGAGGTCTCATTTTTTTTCTACCAAGAAAAGTGCACTTGTTATTAGTGAGAATATACTTATTTTAAGGTAGTTTTGGGTTCATTGAGGTTAGCTAATTTCACTTGTTTTGGAAAGTCTTGACAAGCCATGTTCTTGTTCAAGAACATGTTCTTGTTCTATTGGCAGATCACTTTGCTTAGTTCAAATAAAATACCCCTCATTTTTGTATTTTTTTTCTTCCTGTTTTTGAACACGGACTTTTTGCAGTGGAGCATTGTTCATTAGGATCTGACAGGCACGCACACGATGATCTCGTCTCGCTTTAGCAGAATAACAAACCGGCTTGATGTTGCTAGGAAACAGGTTCCGGGTTGGTGTTGCATTTTTTTTTTTTTATTTATTTATTTTTTTTTAATATTCAAATGTATTTCCAGGATTTCATTCATTTTGACGCATCAATTATGTTGTTTTTTCCCCCCCCTACCGTCTGCACCACAAAACCATACGCAAAACTTGGCTGGTGTGGGGAAAAAGCGGAAGTCTTCTTTTTTTTCTTTTCTTCCCAAACTTCAACACAATGCGGCAGCGCGTACACATCAATTACTCGTGTGTGCATCACTGTCGGCGGCGCCGTGAAAGATCATGTGACGCCTCAAGTCAGTTTTTTTTTTTTTTAAGAAATCGGATTTCTCACGCTTGTCTTTGCCTTCTATCTGCCTGCAGCTCTTATCACTGCTGGGGGGGGGGGGGAAGTGGCTGACAACACCCTGCCCCCCCACTTGTTGTGCTCCAACTGCACGACTGATTAGGCAGGGAAGCGTCAGCGGTGGAAAGTGTCTAATGCGACCACCGCCGACCATTTCTCCTACCTACAAAAAGGCCAGCATGATTGCCATGTTTTGGAGCAAAGGGCAAGGCTGACTGTAAAGCTGCTAACATGTCACCCAGCACAGGATGGCTCTTTTATGCTAGGTTCACACCAACGGCGCTTTAAAGCGGCATGCAAAGCGGCGTTAAAGCGTAACAAAGCCTGATTAAAGCGTGAGGGTCCTAATGGATCGTGGGAAAGCTTGTGGTTTTTTTTTTATTTATTTATTTTTTTTAAATTTTTTTTTTTTTATGTCCTGCCCAGCTTCTCGGGCAAATCTTGAAATCTTGAAAGCTTGTAGTTAAGCGGGACATGCGGCAAGTTCGCCAAAATTTTTTAAACGGTTTAAAAAAATTCTGCGCTCTGTCAAGAATGGAATAAAGCGCCGAGAGCGTATCAAAGCGTGACAAAGCTTGACAAAGCTCAGCAAAGCTTGACTCAAAGCGTAGGAAAGCTTAACAGATCTTGGTTCAAAGCGCAATAGGAAGTGACTGTGATATTGACTAGTGACATTGAAACTTTATGTAAAACCAACACAGGATTACAAACCCATTCTCTTTTGCATCATTGCCTTTTTTATACGATGATCATTGTTTCTGTACTTCTGCTGTTTGATGTTGCAGTTTGACATTACCGTCTATCATTTTTCTGTATGAAAATGTTAATAATAAAGAGAATATGTTACGTTTAAAAGAAATGCCTTTTATTATTGTCAACTAGCATAAGAGATGAAAGATAGATATTTATTAAGATGACAAAGAAATAAAAGAAATGAAGATATAAAACATAATATAACGGGAAAAAAAAAGAGAAATTGAAAAAATAAATGAATATAAAAAATAAAAGAAATGCCTTTTATTATTGTCAACTAGCATAAGAGATGAAAGATAGATATTTATTAAGATGACAAAGAAATAAAAGAAATGAAGATATAAAACATAATATAACGGGAAAAAAAAAGAGAAATTGAAAAAATAAATGAATATAAAAAATAAAAGAAATGCCTTTTATTATTGTCAACTAGCATAAGAAATGAAAGATATATATGTATTAAGATGACAAAGAAATAAAAGAAATGAAGATATAAAACATAATATAACGGGAAAAAAAGAGAAATTGAAAAAAATAAATGAATATAAAAAATGTGTGAAAAACAGTATACTGAGTTTTTCACATTTTTTTTAAACTTATTTGTTTATCATATTTCTCTTTTTTATTACATTATGTGTTTTATCCTGTATATAATAAAACAAAAAGAGAAATCAAATAAATAGATACATCTAAAAAAAATGTGGGGAAAACTTAGTATGCTGAGTTTTTCACATTTTTTTCCTATTTTTGTCGTAACAATGCACAACAGAGCTTGATCATCGTGTCAGAGCCTGATTTAAAGCGTCCGGATCGCATCAAAGCGTAATAAAGTTTTACACACATAGGGACTGGTGGAAATTGCGATCTAAAAAAAAAAACCCAACCCCAAAACTTTTGAATAAAACAGAGACAAAACTGCTTCTCAGAGGAAAACACAGACAAAACTGCTTGTAACTTCCGGTAGGAACGTTTTAGAGACATGAAACAAAAACCTCTACGTAGGTCTCACTTAGACCTACATTTCATAGATTGAAATCCTTCAGCAAAAATCAACAGGAAGTTTGATATCCCCACTTCAAAACAATTTTTTTTTTTAAAAAGCGGTCACCAAACATCAAACATTATCTCCTCTGAGCGCGTTTGTCATTTTGGCTTCAAACTACTACAGGAGAGAGATTGAACCCTTCTGATTAAAAGTTTGCGAAAGCGTTTTAATAAGTTCTACGGTTTTGATTTTACGAGCCTTCAAAGAAAAGAACCACTGTGCCGCAGCACCTAGGAAAAAAACACAGACACAACTTCCTCTAACTCCCAGTACGAATATCGTAGAGACATGCAACAAAAACCTCTATGTAGGTCTCACTCAGGACTACCACTGGACAAAAGTATTGGGACACCTAGGACTAGCACCTGCCAAAATGCGGACCCGACCAACGGTGCTTGCAGCTTTAATTAGGGCCCGCATGTCCCTGTACAAAGAACTCCCACAGGGAGTCCTTTGTACAGGGACAGAGGACTCTATTGAATTTGTAAGGTTTTATTATTATTATACCGGCCGCCTCTTCGAGCTGCAATTTGACCCACTTAACATGCTTCAAAACTCACCATATTTGACACACACATCAGGACCTGCAAAAATTGCCATCTAATAAAAAACCAAACCCCAAAACTCAAAATTGCGCTCTAGCGCCCCCTAGGAAAAAACAAAAACAAACTGCCTGTAACTCCCACTAGGAAGGTCGTAGAGACATGAAACAAAAACCTCTATGTAGGTCTGACTTAGACCTACATTTCATAATTTCACATCCTCGGGCAAAAACCAACAGGAAGTTGGCAATTTCCCTTTCAAGACAAAAATTTACTAAAAACACTCATTTTTGCCTCTTTCAGCTGTAGTTTGACCCCCTTAAAATACTTCAAAACTCACCAAACTTTTCACACACATCAGGACTGGTGGAAATTGCGATCTAATAAAAAAAAACGAACCCCAAAACTCAAAATTGCGCTCTAGCGCAATTTTTGAATACAACAGACAAAACTGCTCCTCAGAGGAAAACACAGACAAAACTGCTTGTAACTTCCGGTAGGAACGTCTTAGAGACATGCAACAAAAACCTCTATGTAGGTCTCACTTAGACCTACATTTCATAGATTGACATCCTTCAGCAAAAATCAACAGGAAGTTTGCAATCTCCCCTTCAAAACAACATTTTTGTAAAAAGCGGTCACCAAACATCAAACATTATCTCCTCTGAGCGCGTTTGTCGTTTCGGCTTCAAACTACTACAGGAGAGAAATAGAACCTTTCTGATTGACGGATACTCAAAGAGTTTTGATAAGTGCTACGGTTTTGATTTTACGAGCCTTCAAAGAACCGCTGCGCTGATAATGCTGCTGCGATTTTACGAGCCTTCATAGAACCACTGTACCACTGCGCTGATGTCAACAAAAGTATTGGGACACTTAGGACTAACAGTAGACAAAAGTTTTTGGACACTTAGGACTAGCACCTGCCAAATATGCGGGCCCGACCAACGCTGCTTGCAGCTTTAATTATTATTGAAGTCACAAAGTGCATTATTTTTTTTAACATGCCTCAAAACAGCAGCTTGGAATTTGGGACATGCTCTCCCTGAGAGAGCATGAGGAGGTTGAGTTGGGGGGGGGGGGGGGGGTTAGTGCTGCAAGGTGTTCTGGGCAACGTTCCCTCTAAGGTGCGCACCTGCGCAATTGCCCACTGCTCAAGCGTCCTCTGCGCACAGCAAATATATGCCCGCGCACCAAATCAAATCCCATCTGAATTCTAAACAAAATAAGCACATTTATTCTGTGTAATTTTGCAATGCAACTCCGAGTGACCGTGACAACAAGCGGCCCTAACGGTGTCCGTCAACACCGTTCAATTATTGTGACGTCTATCGAGATGCTTCGAGGACA
>NC_084736.1:11379907-11439907 GCF_033978785.1 Entelurus aequoreus | reverse complement strand
GACATATACAACACGGTACATACATGTGACACGCACCCGTTGGAAAGGCAAACATGTTGACGTCTATAGCCAGAGAGACATGGACATATTTCTTCTTATAAAATATGATGTTTATATATATATAACTATTATAGGTAATGTATTTAGCATCATGACAGCTTTTATTTTGAAGCCACTACACTTACTATCACCAAGAGGATTTCACTTATATATTATTACTATTACTAATGTTATTATTATGAATAGTGATTAACAAAAAAAATATCATATTAAATTGTAAGACGGATGACAACTATATACAGTATATGATATTTAGCTATATATATCATATGTAGATATATATTATATATATGACACATTTAGATGATATACAAATGTATGGATACATTATATCTATAGATAAATAATATATACATATAAAACATATGTATATCATATGCAGTATATGATATATGTGGTAAATATGCATATATCATATTTATATATTTGTCATATATATCTGTATGATCATTGTCTGAAATATCTCTATATACTATATACAGTCGTGGTCAAAAGTAAATAACATAATGTCATGGCTGTCTTATATATACATACATATATACATCTATGTATATATACACTACCGTTCAAAAGTTTGGGGTCACATTGAAATGTCCTTATTTTTGAAGGAAAAGCACTGTACTTTTCAATGAAGATAACTTTAAACTAGTCTTAACTTTAAAGAAATACACTCTATACATTGCTAATGTGGTAAATGACTATTCTAGCTGCAAATGTAATGTAATTAATATGATAATAAAAATGCCTTGAAACACTTTACCTGTAATAAACACCTTTCCCCAATAATTGACCTGCTATGTGTGTATATATATATATATATATATATATATATATATATATATATATATATATATATATATATATATACATATATATATATATATATATATATATATATATACGTATATGTATATATATATATATATATATATATATATATATATATATATATATACGTGTGTGTGTGTGTATATATACATGTATATATATACACATATATATACACGTATATATATATATATATATATATATATATATATATATATATATATATATATATATATATATATATATATATATATATATACGTATATGTATATATATATATATATATACGCGTGTGTGTGTGTATATATACATATATATATATGCACATATATATACACGTATATATATGTATATATATATATATATATATATCTATATATATATATATATATATATAAATATACATATATATACACACGTATATATATATACATATATATACACGTATATATATACATATATATACACGTATATATATATACATATATATACACGTATATATATATATACACGTACGTATATATAAGACATGCTGATACAATTTCACTGCGCTTGTTGAGGGATGACAAGTCTGGGCGGTATATAATAAACAGTTTCTCTTTTATGCTTAAAAGAGAAACGGTTTATTATATTACAGTTTCTCTTTTATGCTTAAAAAGAGAAACTGTTTATTATATTCCGCCCAGACTTGTCATCCCTCAACAAGCGCAGCGGAATTGTATCAGCATGCCGTCACAGAAGGAAACACCTGAGCCAATCACCACGCCCCTACGCCTGCCTGTACCTACCCGTTCTGTGCCCTATATAAACCATGGTATGTGAATGCTTCTATTAAAATCTCCTGGTGATTGAGGAAAACCCCTCATGAAACAGGCCTGTAGAAATGAAGTAGTCTTGTGATTTTTTTGAGGTGTGACATTTATTGCTGGCCGGGGGTTGTCAGTTAGTTAGCACCATAACTCAAAAGTTATGGAAGGATTGTCATGGAATGTTCGAAATAGGATAAGTAATTATTGATTTCAGGGTTGATCTGGATCATTTCTACTACGTTACGAGCTTCAACTTCTGTGTCTACATCCTGGGGCCCTCGCCTCCACCCACAGAGACAAAGACAGCGGATGACTGACAAGACACTTTAATCTGTTTATTTCATAGCTGAACAAGTTATGGGCACATTTTGATGAGACTTTCAGGAAATGTCAGAAATGGGATAAGGAACAAATGATTACATTTTGGGGCTGATACGGATCACCGTCTGGTTTTTACTACTTTTTTTTTTTTACTGTCTCACACACACACACACACACACACACACACACACACACACACACACACACACACACACACACACACACACACACACACACACACACACACACACACACACACACACACACACAGAGACAACATTCGGGAAATTTGAACTGATACGGTACCGATTCCGGGTACCTGAGATTTGACACTGGTACTCAACTTTTCTGTTACTTTTGTGTGTGTAAATAATTTTTTTAAATTTTTAATAATAAAATCTCATTTTTTATTGCAACATTTACAAATGAGCTGATTATAATTGCTGTTATATCTTGTTTTATTATCACATTTTGTCATTTTGCAGGTATGTACACTAAGTTGCAATTGCAAGTCCAAGGCACTAGATGGCAGTCGTGTATAGTTCACGGTGCGTCGATCGGTTCAGTCTTTGCCGTCCGTTGCGCCCTACAAAGTGTTAACACTGCAAGTATTGTACTAATTACGCACCAGCTTTTTGATTGTAACGTGCATCTTCGTTGTACTTTTCACCAACAAATTTTGACGGTGTACAAATTAAGATGTCAAATCGCTACTGCAAACGTATATTAGCATCAAGCTAGCGTATTTTTTGGAAAACTGGAGCCTCACTTAACATACATTGGAGCGTCTTTTGAGTTGTTTACTTTGTTGGCATCGGAAATTGCAAATTACCAAATTGCGGTACTAATGGTACGCCAAAGCATCCCTCGATTAAAGTACAGTGTTTTATTTTCCCATATTCAAACACAGTGTTACTGTTCAAACTGCGTGTAACGCTACAGTGGCCAAAAATATGAAATATACTTGCTAAATAAAACTTCTGCCTGGTTTTTAATGACTACCTAGGCCTACTGCGCTACTTTATTTTAACATTGGCCATTACGGTGCTACTTGGAGAGCCAAGTGTTTTCTGAGGTGGTACTTGGCGAAGAAAAGTTTGGCTGAGTCTGCTCTCAGTGCTGCTGGAGTGATTGCCCGCCTCAACAAATTTGACGGTGCACAAATTAAGATGTAAAATCGCTAATGCTAATAAGTAGCCTTTATATTAGCATCAAGCTAGCGAATTTTTGGAAAACTCACTCAACTTACGTTGGAGCGTTACCAAATTGTGGTACTAGAGAGAAGAATACCTTGATGAAAGTACAGTGTTTTATTTTCCCACATTCAAGCACAGTGTTACTGTTCAAACTGCATGTAACGCTACAGTGGCCAAAAATATTAAAAATACTTGTTACATAAAACCTCTGCCTTGTTTTTAATGAATACCTAGGCCTACTACGCTACTTTATTTTAACATTGGTCATCACGATGGTACTTGGAGAGCCAAGTGTATTCTGAGGTGGTACTTGGTGGAAAAAAAGTTTGACAACCACTGACCTAGGGCTCCTGTAGTTTCACGGAGTCTGCTCTCAGTGCTGCTGGAGTGATTGCCAAGTGCAACCCAGGTACCGAAACATGGCACCGTTGGATTTTTAAGTGAAGCAGTAACCGGTGGGATTCAGTGGGTGCCAAAAAAATGTACCTATTCCTACACAACATAAGAGTATTGATACACACATACATACATTTAGTATAGACACACACAACAGAGTATTGATACACACATAAAGAAAACATTGTGTATGGATACTGTGGAAAAGATGCAGATATGATTAAGAGTTCTTTCTTTTTACATAGCCATGATTAGATGAGCTAGTACTATTCCTTTGTTTATTCTACCAGTCTCTTGTTGTCTTCCGATTGCCTGTTTAGTGTCTTAAACCATCAGGAATGTGAAATACAACACCCACTGGTTTCTTATCAGTGTTGAGGGGGGGAGTTGGGGGCTTTCTTTGTGTGAGGAGAGTGTGTTTTTTCCCCTTGGAATGCCAGATCAATTAGAGCAGCCGATACGAAAGTATTGATTGAGTTGACCTCCCAAAGCTTTGGAATCAAACTTGAAAATATTCCAATTCTGTCTTGAAGGTCCTTCTTACTCAGCATATATGTCATCAAAAGAACTTGGGATTGACCAGTAACTTAGATTCCCTTGGAGGAAGAACTGGTCCGACGCAACAATACACCCACACACACAAACAGTATAGATACACACATAAATACATTTAGGATAGATACACACAAACAGTATGGGTACACACAAATAATGCATTTATAATAGACACACACAGAGTATATATACATGTAGTACAAATACACACACACACAAAGATACACACATGAAGAAGACATTTTAAAAACTGCAGTGAAGCCGTCAGAAGCAAAAAGTGAAATACGAGAGACGCGTCGTGGACGCCATCAGAGCCTGACTGTGCATGTAATAGTTTGGTCCTGGTGGGTTTTGGCTGCGCGGCGAGTCCCAAAAAACCTCCAGCGTGAACGCCGCCCGCATTTTAAGAACGTGCTGGCCGGACGTGAAGGCGGCAGCGGCTGATTGAAAACAAATAAATCAGAGTCAGCTTTAAAGCGTGAGCTTGATTGTGTCTTTTTGTAGTCATGCACGCACACATTTGTCATGACAATACATAAATACATACCAATAGATACTGGCATGCTTTCATATTACAGTCTTTTTGTCTTTGTAGCACATATGAATATATATAAAATATGTATTATAATGCATTGTACAAAAAAAAAATTGCCTCACTATAAATATTAAAAAATAAAATTTAAACAAATAAAAATATAACTATTTTTTATTAATTATTTAGATTTTTATTAGAATGTTTTTTCAAATATTTTAATATTTTTAAATTACTTTTTCTTCATATAAACCAGATTGTATTATATTTGTAAAAAAAAAAAAAAAAAAAAAAAGGCACTGCTGTATATAAGAACTTGCTTCACTTTAAACAGGTTCAAATTATTTATTGTAAAATATGAAATATAAGTCAAAATTGTGGAAATTTAATTGAGGAAATAAAATATGTTTTCAGACAGTTTTAATATTTCTAACTGAAAAATATGTTTTGCTTATATGAAATACATAAAGTACATAAAGAGTGCATTTGTTAAAAAATATCCCCTCTAAAAAATATTGCTTCACTTTACAGAGGTTTACAAATATATTGTAACAATACAAAATATAAGCAATTTTTAAAGCATTTTAAATCATTTCTAATTATTTTTGATTTCTTGTATTAGAAATTAAATGATTATTTTTAAATATTATTCAAATGACATTTTTATGTTTATATAAAGCACATTGAATTTGTGAAAAATGTATTAAATTGTTTGTTAATTTGTTGTTGTTAATTTGTTAAAAAATGCACTACTTGGTGCAAATATGTTTCTTAATTATTATTTTAATATTTCTAAATGACTAATATTTTTGTTTGTATGAAACAGATTGTATTGTATTTGTAAAAAAAAAAAAACCTGCTTCACTTTAAACAGGTTCAAATGATATATTGTAACAATATGAAATATAAGTCAAAATAATGGCAATTTAAATTAGCAATAATTTAATCATCTATTTTTTTTTAAATCAGAAAATAAAAACAATTCTAAGACATTTTAATATTTCTAACTGAAAAATATGTTTTACTTATCTGAAATATGTAAAGTACATGAAGTACATTTGTTAAAAAAATATCCCCTCTAAAAAAATATTGCTTCACTTCAAATATATTGTAAGAATACAAAATATAAGTAATTTTTTAAAGCATTTTAAATTATAAACCATCCATCCATCCATTTTCTACCGCTTATTCCCTTCATTTCTAATTAATTTTGATTTCTTGTGTTAGAAATTAAATGATTATTTTCAAATATTATTCATATGACATTTTTATGTTTATACAAAACACATTGAATTTGTTAAAAAATGCACTACTTGGTAGAAAAAAGTTTCTTAAATATTTTAAAACTTCTAAATGACTAATATATTTGTTTATATAAACCAGATTGTATTATATTTGTAAGAAAAAAAAATGCACTACTGGATACAAAAACTTGCTTCACTTTAAACAGGTTCAAATGACATATTGTAACAATATGAAATATAAGTCAAAATTATGGCAATTTAAATGAGCAATAATTGAATTATCTTTTCTTTTTCTATCAGAAAATTTAAAAAAATTCTAAGACCGTTTTAATATTTCTAACTGAAAAAATATGTTTTGCTTATATGAAATACATAAAGTACATAAAGAGTGCATTTGTTAAAAAAATAAATTCACTCTAAAAAAATATTGCTTCACTTTAGAGAGGTTTACAAATATATTGTAACAATACAAAATATACTGTAAGTAATTTTTTAAGCAATTTAAATGATAAATCATTTAGTAATAATTTTTGATCTCTTGTATTAGAAAGTAAATTATTATTTTCAAATATTATTCATATGACATTTTTAAGTTTGTATAAAGCATTTGTTAAATAAATGTACTACTGGGTACAAAAAAGTTTCTTAAATATTATTGTATTTTTCTAAATGACTTTTTGTTCATATTTACCAGACTATTTTTGGTTAAAAAAAAAAAGCACTGCTGTATACAAAAACGTGTTTCACTTTAAACAGGTTCAAATTATATATTGTCACAATATGAAATATAAGTCAAAATTATGGCAATTTAAATGAGCAATATTCTTTTTTTTTCAAACAGAAAATAAAATATTTTTTTAAAGACCATATTCATATTTATAAATGAAAAATATATTTTGCTTATAAGGAATACATAAAGTACATTTGTTAAAAAAGATCCCCTCTAAAAAAATACTGCTTCCCTTTATAGAGGTTTAAAAATACAAATATAGGTCAAATTAAAAGCATTTTAAATTATAAATGATTTCTAACTATTTTTGGTTTCTTGTATTACAAATGAAATGATTATTTTCAATTATTAATATGACATTTTTATGTTTATATAAGACACGTTTTGTTAAAAAAAAATGCACTACTGGGTACAAAAAAAAGTTTCTTAAATATTTTAATATTTCTAAATGACTAATATTTTTGTTTATATAAACCAGATTGTATTATTTTTGTAAAAAAAATGCACTACTGTATACAAGAACTTGCTTCACTTTAAACAGGTTCAAATAATATATTGTAACAATATGAAATATAAGTCAAAATTATTGCAACTTAAATTAACAGTAATGGAATTATCTTTTCTTTTTCTTTTTTTAATCAGAAAATTTAAAAAAATTCTAAGACCGTTTTAACATTTCTAACTGAAAAAATATGTTTTGCTTATATGAAATACATAAAGTACATAAAGAGTGCATTTGTTAAAAAAATAAATCCACTCTAAAAAAATATTGCTTCGCTTTATAGAGGTTTACAAATATATTGTAACAATACAAAATATACTGTAAATAATTTTTTAAGCATTTTAAATGATAAATCATTTAGTAATAATTTTTGATCTCTTGTATTAGAAAGTCAATTATTATTTTCAAATATTATTCATATGACATTTTTAAGTTTATATAAAGCATTTGTTAAATAAATGTACTACTGGGTACAAAAAAGTTTCTTCAATATTATTTTATTTTTCTAAATGACTTTTTGTTCATATTTACCAGACTTTTTTTTGTATACAAAAACGTGTTTCACTTTAAACAGGTTCAAATTATATATTGTCACAATATGAAATATAAGTCAAAATTATGGCAATTTAAATGAGCAATATTCTTTTTTTTAATCAGAAAATGTCATATTTTTTTAAAGACCATATTCATATTTCTAAATGAAAAATATATTTTGCTTATAAGGAATACATAAAGTACATTTGTTAAAAAAGATCCACTCTAAAAAAAAATACTGCTTCCCTTTATAGAGGTTTAAAAATACAAATATAGGTCCAATTAAAAGCATTTTAAATTATAAATGATTATTTTCAAATATTATTTATATGACATTTTTATGTTTACGTAAAGCACATTGAATTTGTTAAAAAAAAAAAATGCACTACTGCGTACAAAAAAAGTCTCTTAAATATTATTTCAATATTTCTCAATGACGAAAACATTTTTTTGTTTATTTAACACAAATTGAAAAAACAGATTAAAAAACATAGTAACACAATGAAATATGAATAAAAATTACGGCCATTTATATGATTAAATATTAAAAAAAAATATTTAATCATATAAAAATTCTTGTTCTCTATGAAATATTACATAATGAACTATTCTCAAATTTACAAAGAAAATAGTGTTAAAAAAACAGCTACAGCTTTTATTTAACTATTTTTTATTTAACGGCAATCAAGTAATCAACTATAATCCCGCCCGCCCGACTCACCTGCGGGGTAAGGGTTCGGGGCAGTGGGTGAGTGGGCTTCCTTCGGCGGGCGGCGGCTCCCGGCGGCTCCTCAGCGACTGGCTCCTCTGCACCTGGCGCAGGACGCTACTCTTCAGGTCCAGCAGCGTCGTCATGGTGCTGAGACACCAGACACACACACGGTCAAGGCAAGTGGTTCAGGGCGGGGAGGAGTCCTGGTAATTTGCTGCCTGAAAAGGTGTGGAAGACGTTAGAAGACTTCAACATTTTGAACAGCACACTGACCCAGGTTGGCGCGACCCAACAAAAGTGTGATAAAAATGTGTTTGTGTAACTAGAACATTGTATTTCTAAAGGATAAAACAGACGTGGATTGTTCTAGTCTCCTAAGAACCAGCGTCCTCTGCAGACGTCCTCTACAGAGGACGCTGGGGTTGTGTAAATGGTAAATAAAAACAGAATACGATGATTTGCAAATCCTTATATTCAATTGAATAGACTGCAAAGACGAGATATTTAACGTTGCAACTGGAAAACGTCGTTTTTTTTGGAATTTGGTGCCTGCAACATGTTTCAAAAAAGCTGGCACAAGTGGCAAAAAAGACTGAGAATGTTGAGGGAATGCTCGTCAAATACGTAATTGGAACATCCCACAGGTGAACGGGCTAATTGGGAACAGGTGGGTGCCGTGATTGGGTATAAAAGCAGCTTCCGTGAAAATGCTCGGTCATTCACAAACAAGGACGGGTGCGAGGGTCGCCACTTTGTCAACAAATGCGCGAGCAAATTGTTTAAGAACAACATTTCTCAACGCAATAATTTAGGGATTCAACCATCTACGGTCCGTAATATCATCAAAAGGTTCAGAGAATCTGGAGAAATCACTGCACGTAAGCGATGATATTACGGACCTTCGATCCCTCAGGCGGTACTGCATCAAAAAGCGACATCGGTGTGTAAAGGATATCACCACATGGGCTCAGGAACACTTCAGACAACCACTGTCAGTAACTACAGTTCGTCGCTACATCTGTAAGTGCAAGTTAAAACTCTACTATGCAAAGCCGAAGCCATTTATCAACAACACCCAGAAACGCCGCCGGCTTCGCTGGGCCCCGAAGTCATCCAAAATGGACTGATGCAAAGTGGAAAAGTGTTCTGTGGTCTGAAGAGTCCATCCATCCATCCATTTCTACCGCTTGTCCCTTTTGGGGTCGCGGGGGTGCTGGAGCCTATCCCAGCTGCATTCGGGCGGAAGGCGGGGTACACCCTGGACAAGTCGCCACCTCATCACAGGGCCAATACAGATTAAAAAATAAATAAATAAATAAAATAATTGTGACAATAAAAAAATATCGATGTAATCATAAAAGTATCGACGAGATACGCTGTTGTACTTGGTATCATTACAGTGGATGTCAGGTGTAGATCCACCCATGGCGTTTGTTTACATTTTGACGCCGGTGAGCTACGGTGTGTAGTGAAGCATGTTTAGCTATTCCTCGTCCTGCAGGGATGATACTTGTAAGAAACTTACTTTATTTGTCGCCATGGAGACAAGGATTAGTGGGCATTAGCCGCTAACTAGCTAGCCATGTCTTAAAGCACCTCTTCCTGAGGGCGTTTCAGTGTTATAACTTCACCTTTATCGTTAGTTTTTAAGCCAAAATGCGTCCGTTCTCCCTTTTCTGTCTACACAACGTGTCTGCTTGTAAGTACTCTGTGATTGTGCGCTGCCGAACATGCTCCTCTGCTCGTAAAACTAGCAATGTCATGATGTGACAATGCGCTGTCATGCCCGTTAAAAAATTTTAAAAAATTAAAAATTGGGAACCCATCCATCCATCCATCCATCCATTTTCTACCGCTTCTCTCTTTTGGGGTTGCTGGAGCCTATCCCAGCTGCATTCGGGCGGTAGGCGGTGTACACCCTGGACAAGTCGCCACCTCATCACAGGGCCAACACAGATTAAAAAAAAAAAAGATTTTGTGACGATAAAAAATATCGATGTAATCATAGTAGTATCGACGAGATACGCTGTTGCAATTGGTATCATTACAGTGGATGTCAGGTGTAGATCCAACCATGGCGTTTGTTTACATTGTGACGCCGGTGAGCTACGGTGTGTAGTGAAGCATGTTTAGCTATTCCTCGTCCTGCAGGGATGATAATTGTAAGAAACTTACTTTATTTGTCGCCATGGAGACAAGGATTAGTGGGCATTAGCCGCTAACTAGCTAGCCATGTCTTAAAGCACCTCTTCCTGAGGGCGTTTCAGTGTTATAACGTCACCTTTATCGTTAGTTTTTAAGCCAAAATGCGTCCGTTCTCCCTTTTCTGTCTACACAACGTGTCTGCTTGTAAGTACTCTGTGATTGTGTGCTGCCGAACATGCTCCTCTGCTCGTAAAACTAGCAATGTCATGATGTGACAATGCGCTGTCATGCCCGTTAAAAATTTTTAAAAAATTTAAAATTGGGAACCCATCCATCCATCCATCCATCCATTTTCTACCGCTTCTCTCTTTTGGGGTTGCTGGAGCCTATCCCAGCTGCATTCGGGCGGTAGGCGGTGTACACCCTGGACAAGTCGCCACCTCATCACAGGGCCATCACAGATTAAGAAAAAAAAAGATTTTGTGATGATAAAAAATATCGATGTAATCATAGTAGTATCGACGAGATACGCTGTTGCACTTGGTATCATTACAGTGGATGTCAGGTGTAGATCCACCCATGGCGTTTGTTTACATTGTGACGCCGGTGAGCTACGGTGTGTAGTGAAGCATGTTTAGCTATTCCTCGTCCTGCAGGGATGATACTTGTAAGAAACTTACTTTATTTGTCGCCATGGAGACAAGGATTAGTGGGCATTAGCCGCTAACTAGCTAGCCATGTCTTAAAGCACCTCTTCCTGAGGGCGTTTCAGTGTTATAACGTCACCTTTATCGTTAGTTTTTAAGCCAAAATGCGTCCGTTCTCCCTTTTCTGTCTACACACTGTGTCTGCTTGTAAGTACTCTGTGATTGTGCGCTGCCGAACATGCTCCTCTGCTCGTAAAACTAGCAATGTCATGATGTGACAATGCGCTGTCATGCCCGTTAAAAAATTTTAAAAAATTAAAAATTGGGAACCCATCCATCCATCCATCCATCCATCCATTTTCTACCGCTTCTCTCTTTTGGGGTTGCTGGAGCCTATCCCAGCTGCATTCGGGCGGTAGGCGGTGTACACCCTGGACAAGTCGCCACCTCATCACAGGGCCAACCCAGATTAAAAAAAAATATATATTTTGTGACGATAAAAAATATCGATGTAATCATAGTAGTATCGACGAGATACGCTGTTGCACTTGGTATCATTACAGTGGATGTCAGGTGTAGATCCACCCATGGCGTTTGTTTACATTGTGACGCCGGTGAGCTACGGTGTGTAGTGAAGCATGTTTAGCTATTCCTCGTCCTGCAGGGATGATACTTGTAAGAAACTTACTTTATTTGTCGCCATGGAGACAAGGATTAGTGGGCATTAGCCGCTAACTAGCTAGCCATGTCTTAAAGCACCTCTTCCTGAGGGCGTTTGAGTGTTATAACGTCACCTTTATCGTTAGTTTTTAAGCCAAAATGCGTCCGTTCTCCCTTTTCTGTCTACACAACGTGTCTGCTTGTAAGTACTCTGTGATTGTGCGCTGCCGAACATGCTCCTCTGCTCGTAAAACTAGCAATGTCATGATGTGACAATGCGCTGTCATGCCCGTTAAAAAATTTTAAAAAATTAAAAATTGGGAACCCATCCATCCATCCATCCATCCATTTTCTACCGCTTCTCTCTTTTGGGGTTGCTGGAGCCTATCCCAGCTGCATTCGGGCGGTAGGCGGTGTACACCCTGGACAAGTCGCCACCTCATCACAGGGCCAACACAGATTAAGAAAAAAAAAGATTTTGTGACGATAAAAAATATCGATGTAATCATAGTAGTATCGACGAGATACGCTGTTGCACTTGGTATCATTACAGTGGATGTCAGGTGTAGATCCACCCATGGCGTTTGTTTACATTTTGACGCCGGTGAGCTACGGTGTGTAGTGAAGCATGTTTAGCTATTCCTCGTCCTGCAGGGATGATACTTGTAAGAAACTTACTTTATTTGTCGCCATGGAGACAAGGATTAGTGGGCATTAGCCGCTAACTAGCTAGCCATGTCTTAAAGCACCTCTTCCTGAGGGCGTTTCAGTGTTATAACGTCACCTTTGTCGCTAGTTTTTAAGCCAAAATGCGTCCGTTCTCCCTTTTCTGTCTACACAACGTGTCTGCTTGTAAGTACTCTGTGATTGTGCGCTGCCGAACATGCTCCTCTGCTCGTAAAACTAGCAATGTCATAATGTGACAATGCGCTGTCATGCCCGTTAAAACATTTTAAAAAATTAAAAATTGGGAACCCATCCATCCATCCATCCATTTTCTACCGCTTCTCTCTTTTGGGGTTGCTGGAGCCTATCCCAGCTGCATTCGGGCGGTAGGCGGTGTACACCCTGGACAAGTCGCCACCTCATCACAGGGCCAACACAGATTAAAAAAAAAAAAGATTTTGTGACGATAAAAAATATCGATGTAATCATAGTAGTATCGACGAGATACGCTGTTGCACTTGGTATCATTACAGTGGATGTCAGGTGTAGATCCACCCATGGCGTTTGTTTACATTGTGACGCCGGTGAGCTATTGTATCCTCCTACGGTATAACTTCGCCTTTATCGTTAGTTTTTAGGCCAAAATGTGTCCGTTCTCCCTTTTCTGTCTACACGCCGTGTCTGCTTGTAAGTACTCGGTGATTGTGCGCCGCCGAACATGCTCCTCTGCTCGTAAAACCAGCAATGACATGGCGACGACGTGCCGTCATGCCTGTAAAATGAAAAAAAATATGGCGAACCGGTACTTTTCAAACAGGGTATAGTACCATTTTTGATTCATTAGTACTGCCATACTATACTAGTATTGCAGTGTTTCCCACACATTCATTTGTTTGTGGCGGCCCGCCACGAAAGAATTACGTCCGCCACAAATTAAAAAATTTAAAAAATATATGTATTTTTTTGTCCTGTCCAGCTTCTCGGGCAAATCATATAGTTGATGTAGATGCCCGTATCGGCTGTTCAGATTTACTTTACAAAAGAGAAGTGTAGGATACTTCTCTTGTTGCCTTATTTGTATTTGACCACTACTGTTTTCTGTTTATTTGTTACTGACTGTGGCAGGACACCTCTGCCTCTGTTTCACTTTATGTTGCTGGTAAATAATATGGTTGTAGTAGTAGGCTAAAGTTAAATTATTTAGTATGCACTAATTAAAGGGGCAGAGCTTTAAGAGACATTTTAGCTTTTATATTTTATAAGATTTATTTTTTGTAAGAACCACAACTAATAAATATATTTCAGTGAATAACTTATTGTTCAAATCTATATATAAATATGTACATAAAGTGTTGTAATTATATTGTAAAATGGATGGATGGATGGATGGACGGACGTTTAAAACAAAACTGTTATTATTAATTAGTATGGATAAATTTATTGAGCCTTTTTAGAGAAAATCATATCATTGTAGTAAATTATGCAAATTACTCGATGATGTCATGGTGACCACGCCCATAGCCACGCACCCACCGACACAGGTATCTTGGCAGTTTATGGGAAACGCTGTATTGGTACACCGTACAACCCCATTAAAATTAAAGCTACACACACACAATGGCGTTGTGAAGGTCTCGCCCCTCCGGGTTCCTTGGACCACCAATGACGGACATGACAGCCTCGTTCATCTTTGTGAACAATGATTTATTTTGCAATAAATGTTCTTTGGGTTCTTTGTCAGTCATTTCTGTCCGTCTCGCTCTCACTCTCGTTCGTGCTCATTCTCGTCTTCCACCATCGACAACTCCCTCTCTCCTTCCCGACTCACACTCTCAGCCGGGTCACCTAGGCACCTGTCGCTGATCTCGAAGCCGGTCCTGGTCACACTGCAGGTGTGCAGGCCACGCCCCCCCACACAGGCGTGCTCCCAGTAGGGCTGCTGTTATAGAACCTCTGAGACGTATCGAAATTGTTGAAAAATACTATTATAAAAGGGACGTTTGGGTTTGAAAGCATGGAAGTTGCGGTAAAGAGGGAGTGTAAGGTTAGTTGTCTGCTGGCGGTTGAGGTGCTGAGAAACGTCAGTGGTTAAAGGTCTTCCCGGTCAAAAACCAGGAGGTGTCGCTCGGCTGAATCCTCGTCTCATTAGACTGTTGTCATCGCCATGGCGACTTGCAACTGCAGCTGGATCCCTCCCTTCTTTGCCAGACCCTCATCGGCTAGTTATGTCTGTCTGAGGTGTCGGGCTGAGTGACGTTTGTGTTAATTTGTGTTATTGCCGAGACAAATCATCCGGGCGTCGATGTTATATTAATTGACTTTACTGAAACATAATCCTGTGGAAACTTCTCAGCACATTTTGCTGCTGCTAGAATTAAACAGGACTTGCTACAAAACAATGCTAATGAAAGGATGGGACCTTAGACCGGGGGGGTCAGCAACCCGCGGCTCGTTAGCGCCGTCCTAGTGGCTCACTGGAGCATTTTTAAAAAATGATTAAAAATGGAAAAAGATGGGGGAAAAATATATTTTTTCGTTTTAGTATGTTTTTTGTTTGGAGGACAAACATGACACAAACCTTCCCAATTGTTGGAAAGTACGGAGCCCCTAAAGGGACATGGGGGAAAAAAATGTTTTTATAATTTTTTTTATTTTTTATTTTTTTAAAGACATGTATCTCGTGCGCATGAGAAACTATCTTCCAAAACCTTGGTTTTGGAATTGTATTGCATTGTTGTGGTATTGTTGTGTATTGTTTTGTTGATTGATTAATAAATTCATTAAAAAAAAATAATTTTAAATTAAAAAAAAAACTATCTTGTGCTACGAGAAACTTTCTCGTGCGCACGAGAAACTTTTTTATAAAATCATTAAAAAAAAATATATATATTTAAAAAAAAAAAAAAATTTATTAAAAGAAACTATCTCATGCGCACAAGAAACGTTCTCGTGTGCACGAGATAGTTTCTCATGCGCACGGGATACATGTCTAAAAAAAATAAATTTAAAAAACAATTGTAATTTTTTTCAATTTTTTAAAATATTTTTATAAAAAGTTTCTCGTGCGCACGAGGTACATGTCTAAAAAAAATAAAAAAATAAAAATTATTTTAAAAAAAAATCCCCTATGTCCCTTTAGGGGCTCCGTAGGAAAGCCCACTGTTTAATATGCGTTTAATATGTTTAATATGAGTATTTGGTGACCATCGTTTTGTCCCACTCATTTTGGCGGTTCTTGAACTCACCATAGTGTGGACTGTGATACAACAGTTTGTTTACATGTAAAATCTTCCACTCCTCCTTTGTCTCGTTTTGTCCACCAAACGTTTAATACTGTGCATTAATGCACAAAAGGTGCGCTTTGTTGATGTTATTGACTTGTTGGAGCGCTAATCAGGCATATTTGGTGAGTGCATGACTGCAAGCTAATCCATGCTAACATGCTATTTAGGCTAGCTGTATGTACATATTGCATCAATATGCTAGAATTAAACAGGACTTCCTACAAAACAATGCATTGTAGGAAGTCCTGTTTAATTCTAGCATATCCACAGACTTCCACTTGGCAACCAGAAGTTCCCCCTCTCCAGGCGGTGTAGACACTGCTGCCCAGTAGAGGTGGTTGATTATACTTTGCACCCAGGGCTTCAGGTCTTCACAGTCCTTATGCTTGGCGATGGCCTTCAGTTTCTTTCCGATGGCTACAAACAGAAAAAAACAGAAATTTGTGGATTAAATACAATATCGCATTCATCTGATCACTGATATGTACACACTACTTCACAACTTGTCATGCATACAAATAATCCAACTAACATTTTGCAACATGCCAGATGTCATAGCAGTGCCGTGTATTGGGCATGTTTTCACGAATACATTTAGCGATCTGTCTGTGTCGGTCTGTCACCAGCACCCCGACATCCAGGTCCCAGCTGATCAGCAGTTCCACCATCCTCTTCAGTCCTTCCATCTCCATATGGTAGCTGACAAGACATTCGTTGCTCTGAAATATATATAACAGAAAAGGAATGAGCAAAGAAAAAAATGAAAAAGGGGCTTAGTATACATTGAAATGGTTAATGTTATTAGACAAATTTACTAGGATAATTCTGGAAAATCCCTTATCTGCTTATTGTGTTACTAGTGTTTTAGTGAGATTATATGGTCGTACCTGTACAACCTGAAGGTCGAGAACCACATTGGCCACAAGCTCCATTGTGGTGTAGGTACCGAACTTGGCGCTGTGTCCCGGACTGTCTGCTCGCCCATCACCACCAAGGACGAGGGGTCGGCCTTCCACCTGCAGCATGGTGAGGTGCGTCCGTTGCTGTTCCTCCCACACCTTTTTGATGGCTGGCTGCAGGATGAGCTCCTGGTGGTTGAAAAATGTCCTCTTCACATACGTGACCACTCCGATGCTGTTCAGCACTTGCAACACCTTGCCAGAAGATGCCCCAGCGAAGAGGATGCCAGCAGACAGCAGGATGTTGCCCGCGGCATAAGGGCCAATGTTTGGCTGGCTGCTCCAACTACTCCTCTGGTCACATGATGCACATTGAAGAGTCATGGTCAGCTGTGTACCGTTCGAATCCCAAGAAGGGCTTATGTCCTGGCTGCCACAGACTGGACAGTGACACCACTTGACGAGACTCTGGAGGCACGACTCAAAGATGATGTACTTCGGTTCCTTGTGGCAGCCCTCTTCACGCATCTGGTGAGTACATGGGCGATCTGGCGACCCGTCAGATTGACACGGATCCGATGTCGTTGACTCACTCGGCACATAGCTGTCATCGGAAGAACCACTAACAAAAGGCGCAGTGGGACTTGATGCTGGTCCTTCATCAAACAATGCAGGAGGTGGTCGTAGCTTGGCTTGCATTCCAGACGCACCTGGAGCTGCTATGTTAGTCTGCATCTCGGGGCTGTCAGATGGAGCTGCTACACTTGACAATGGGACTTCACTAACCCTGGCCGGCCGAGCTCTAACCCTCTCGAGGATATCTGGGGTCACCTGGTGTCCTAGCAATAAAATCAAGCACAAGTTGTTTTATATAATCTGTTAAAATTAAACTAGAATCACATAATAATTATTGTCTTTGAATCACCTAATTTATCTGTCTACTCTACTCTGCACAGGCAGCGTGCAATGTGTACTGTGATGTGCAGAATCATGTTCGTCACCGAAATAGACATACCCTTTGATCTATGATGTATTTTCCCTGTTTGGGTGCTCTTGCTACTGGTCATTGCTGTTGGTGCTGTCCCAATCGGTACCCAGTCCGTCTGGCATCCTTGTTCTCTTGTATTTCCCTGGAAATGGAGAAACAGCTACATGTAATATGGATACCTCATTTACATTAATTATGAATACTTTTGGATTGGGCTTGAACTGTAATCCATTTGAACATTGATTAGGAAAACAAATCGAACCTGATCTTGATCGCCCTCCTCATCAGGCAAATCTAGTGCCATTGCCATTGGTTCATCCACCGCATCCGCCACTGATGCCGTAGTCGTACTGTCCATGATCTGATCTATTGTCTGTAAATGTACAAAACTTTATATTATTGTCTATTGTAATCTATTGACAGTATTGACACTATTGACAGTAATGTCAGTAAATGTACGATACTTTATACTGCAGAAGAACTTGACTAGAACTTGAAGCAATAATTATATGTAGACTATTTTATTGTTAATTTATTTCATTGTTCATGGAGTAGTCCAGTGGTTCTCAAATGGGGGTACGCATACCCTTGGGGATACTTGAAGGTATGCCAAGGGGTACGAGAGATTTTTTTTTAAATATTATAAAAATAGCAACAATTCAAAAATCCTTTATAAATATATTTATTGAATAATACTTCAACAAAATAAATGTTTAGAATTAAGTTCATGAATCCAGATGGATCTCTATTACAATCCCCAAAGAGGGCACTTTAAGTTGATGATTACTTCTATGTGTACAAAATATTATTTATAATTGAATCACTTGTTTATTTTTCAACAAGTTTTTAGTTATTTTTATATCTTTTTTTCCAAATAGTTCAAGAAAGACCACTACAAATTAGCAATATCTTGCACTGTTATACAATTTAATAAATCAGAAACTGATGACATAGTGCTGTATTTTTTTTCTTTTTTTCAACCAAAAATGCTTTGCTCTGATTAGGGGGTACTTGAATTAAAAAAATGTTCACAGGGGAAAATCACTGAAAAAAGGTTGAGAACCTCTGGAGTAGTCTATGACTGTGTGTGTTAGTTTTGGTTGATTGATTGAGACTTTTATTAGTAGGTTGCACAGTGAAGTACATATTCCGTACAATTGACCACTAAATGGTAACACCCCAATAAGTTTTTCAACTTGTTTAAGTCGGGGTCCACTTAAATTGATTCATGATACAGATATATACTATCATATATATACTATCATCATAATACAGTCATCACACAAGATAATCACATTGAATTATTTACATTATTTACAATCCGGGGTGTGGAGGTGGGGGGGTTTCAACAATTGAGAACAAAGAAATGGATATTGGAACAGTGTAGTCTGACTATGAAAACTGGATATCAAGATTCTTACCCTCTTCCTTTCCCTTTTGGCAAATGCAGACCTCATGTGCCCAGTCTGTCCGCTTGTGGAGGGGGTCGGGTGCTCCGGACTTGTCCGTGGTCTATCGAAAATAGTTGGCTTCGCACCTTTCTTCAGCACGAGTCGACGAGTGCTGATTCCCATTTCTGCCATTCGCAAGGGACCCTCTTCGAAACATGATCTTTCGAAATGTTCGCTGCATAATACACTGTACTTCGTATGTGTCGTCCAATCCAACCGTGTTCGCTTGACTTCTTTGTTCCATAGTAAAGCTTGGCCGCCATCTTTTGGGAAAAGAAACAATGAAACACCGGTTGTGTTTTGGTTTGTGTTGCTACATCCAGCAGCAACACACCGCTTCCCTACAACTCTCTTTTTTGCAGTCTCCATTGTTAATTGAACAAATTTCCAAAAGATTCACCAACACAGATGTCCTGAATACTGTGGAAATTAGCGATTAAAACAGAGCTGTTTAAATTGGGAGGGACCTATTCCAAGATGACGCGTTCAACTGCCTTCGTCACGCGCATACGTCATCATACCGCGACGTTTCAGCCGGATATTTCCCGGGAAATTTTAAATGTCACTTTATAAGTTAACCCGGCCGTATTGGCATGTGTTGCAATGTTAAGATTTCATCATTGATATATAAACTATCAGACTGCGTGGTCGGTAGTAGTGGGTTTCAGTAGGCCTTTAAAGGATGGGACCTCAGACCGGGGGGTCAGCAACCCGCGGCTCTTTAGCTCCGCCCGAGTGGCTCTGGAGCATTTTTTAAAAATTATTAAAAATGGAAAAAGATGGGGAAAGAATTTTTTTTTTAGTTTTAGTATGTTTTTTGTTTGAGGACAAACATGACACAAACCTTCCCAATTGTTAGAAAGCCCACTGTTTAATATGTTTAATATGAGTATTTGGTGAACATCGTTTTGTCCTACTAATTTCGGCGGTTCTTGAACTCACCGTAGTGTGGACTGTGACGCTACAGTTTGTTTACATGTAAAATCTTCCACTCCTCCTTTGTCTCATTTTGTCCACCAAAAGTTTTATACTGTGCATTAATGCACAAAAGGTGCGCTTTGTTGATGTTATTGACTTGTTGGAGTGCTAATCAGGCCTATTTGGTCAGTGCATGACTGCAAGCTAATCCATGCTAACATGCTATTGAGGCTAGCTGTATGTACATATTGCATCATTATGCTAGAATTAAACAGGACTTCCTACAAAACAATGCACATTAAAGGATGGGACCTTAGACCGGGGGGTCAGCAACCCACGGCTCTTTAGCGCCGCCCTAGTGGCTCACTGGAGCATTTTTTTTTTTAAATTAAAAATGGAAAAAGATGGGGGGGAAATATTTTTGTTAGTTTTAGTATGTTTTTTGTTTGAGGACAAACATGACACAAACCTTCCCAATTGTTAGAAAGCCCACCGTTTAATATGTTTAATATGAGTATTTGGTGACCATCGTTTTGTCCTACTAATTTCAGCGGTTTTTGAATTCACCATAGTGTGGATTGTGACGCAATAGTTTGTTTACATGTAAAATCTTCCACTCTGTCTCATTTTGTCCACCAAAAGTTTTATACTGTGCATTAATGCACAAAAGGTGCGCTTTGTTGATGTTATTGACTTGTTGGAGTGCTAATCAGGCATATTTGGTCAGTGCATGACTGCAAGCTAATCCATGCTAACATGCTATTGAGGCTAGCTGTATGTACATATTGCATTATTATGCCTCATTTGTAGGTATATTTGAGCTAATTTATTATCCTTTACTTTTATCCTCTTAGACTATAATTTAGTTTTGCATGTCTCATGACACATTATCTGTATGTAATATTGGCTGCATTTCAGATAGTTGTTTGTGTGCAATGTTGTTCCAGACCATAGCAAAAGTTACCGAGCTTGCAAATATTGTAATAAATGTATTAAAAGAAGACAGCCTGCCGTTTCCTTTAACTTGGACACACACATATATACCTTTGGCCATTAAAAGCCAGTAATTTCCAGGATTCATCTCACCTTCTGAGTAGCCTCTGATTTACAAGCACGGCCGAGAAACCCTGAGGCAAATGGCTCATCTGAGGAACGTTGAAAAATAAAAATAATAAAACTTGTAAAAGAATAAAATACAAGTAAAATGTATGAAGATTAATAAAAAATAAAAATAACAAAAAATTAAGAAATATAAAAAAATTTAAACAAATTTAAATAAAATATACAGTAAATAAATAATACATAAATAGAACTAAATAAAATCTTGCATAACAATATAAAAAGTAAAATACAAATGACTTCAATAATTAGCCTGCTCTTAAAAACATGAACAATCTCCACTCTATTTTTAATTTTTTTTACTTGAATAACTTAAAGTTTTTGATATTTTGGGTATATTTTATTTTTTAGAAGCTTTTAGTATTTTAGATCAGGGGTGATATTGAAAAGTCAAGTATGGGGTTGGGGAGCGTTTTGATACATCTTATTTATTAAAAAAAAAAAAAAATGCTAAAAACCGATATATATCTAAAGACAAAACTTTTGTGTTATAGGTGACTAAGTATGTTCAGCTTGTTCCCATTACATTCAGATTGTTTGCTCTTATTTCTTAGAGTTTGACTGTTGTTTTATTTTTATTTATTTATTTATTTATTTATTTATTTTTATTTTTTTAAATTTTTATTTATTTATTTATTTTTGTTGTTGTTTTATTTTTAGATAGAGTATTATTTAAAAATACACAACTTTTTAGTTTTTAGCAGATCAGTATATTTGCACAAAGTGTTGGTATCAGATTGGTATCGCCAATACCAGCCTGAATTTTACTTGGTATCAAATAAATAAATAAAAATGTGGTATCGCACATCACTAGCTTCTATCAATATACTATTTGGTTTAAAAATTATAATAAAAGATTTTCAAATCAGGTTACAAAGCTTCTCTTGGCCTGTCAAGTATGACGTACACATGCAGAAAGTAAAGGCTCAGATGGCCTAAAAACACCTTTTTAACAATGTATTCTTAAAAAAAATAGAGCACATTTATTTATATAAACAATACAATTTTAATTAAATTATTTTTATATTTTTTATAAATTATATAAACAATGAATACAATTTTAAATGAATTCTTAAAAAAAAAATTAATTGCTTTAGAATTGAAAATTAAAAAAATTCAGATGTGAATCAGTTTTTTTTGAGCACCCCTACCAGCAAGCAATGAATGTGCATAATTGGCCTTGACACATTAGCAAAAAAAAAAAAACCCATGAAAAGCAAAACAAAGAGGTTTAGAATTATTTTGTTTTTTAACTTTAACGTTTCTTTCGCTCTTGTATGGTCTCTCCAGACTAAAAAAAAGTTATATAACCTTCATAACGCGACAGCGGCTCTCTCTCCGCCGAGCAAGAAGATTCAAATAATATATTTAATGAAGTGGAGCGGAGCACAGCGGAAGGAGGGAAGGATGAACAACGTCGGCCAGCAATATCAACAAATGATATTTCATAAATCAACTCCCCTCCAGAACCTTTTATGCCATTTACAGTAACTCATCACATCTAACTCCTCCAGATGGTCCTCCGTTTTATTAGCAGTTCATCGCCATCATCATCTGGACAAAAGGTGGAAACAATCCTGACATTTGATGACTGCAGCTTTTCACTTATTTGATGAAAGCGTGCAAGAAAAGTCCCCTAAATGTCACCAAGGACAGGTGGTAGAAGTCTGCGGGAAATCAATCATTTCTGCAACCGTACGTCCTTTTTATGTTGCGCTCACACTAGTAGGAAATAAATATATACTTGGTGAATATTTTGGTAGGGTTCACTTTATTTTATCGATCGACCGATATGGAAAACTACTAGTTTTTGGCGGTAACTAGTAGTCTAATGCGTTATTTTTTATATTCAGTAACTCAGTTACCGTTACTACATGATGCGTTACTACGTTATTACACGTTATTTTTTATGTAGTATCGGCTAGAAACAGAAGATCTGAGTGTGTTTTATTGGAGCGCTGCAGTGTCGTCCTTCTGAATCTTCTTGTGTCACAACGGGGACAAGAGAAGAGGCGCGCTCTGTGTGTGTCTGGGTGTGGGTGTGGGTGTGGCAAGGGGGGTGGGGTCGTGTCTGTGTTTACTAACAAGACATCATGGCGGAGCTGAAGTCGAGTTTCTGAACATGGAGATATTCTCACTACTTTTCTTTTGTCGAGCACAAAGAAAATAACATTTTAGTTGAATGTAAGTTGTGTCTTGGATCAAAGATCCTATCTACTGCCCAAAACAGCAATTCAAATCTGCTGAAACAGCTACAAAAGCAACACGCTTCGACGAAGCTAGTAAGGAGAGACACAGACTCCGAAGCCACTTCACCTCCACTTAAGGATTTTAAACGGAGGGACTGCTAGCCAGGACAACATTGTGGAGTCGCCCGCTTTCAGGCAGCTAATTAGCATGATACCGGCGTCAAACAGCAAATGGCACGAAAACATTTTCCACGTACCTGGACAGAGTGGACAGTGAGCACTAACCCAACACTGGTTATCAGTAGTCAAGGAGGCCGATCACCGATAATTGGAGTCGATATTTAATTGCAGTAAAAGTAAGTATCTGTCAATTCACAGCTGGACAAGTCTTTAAGTTGTTATTTTTTAACAAACACCTTTATCACACGTGTCTAAGAGGAGCATCGACATTTGTATTTCAAAATATAGAAAATCTCCTGGGAAAACTGCTAAAAATATGGGAGTTCTCTCCATTAAAATACCTCGTCATCTAATTCATTTTTAAGCAGTCTATGGCTTTAATCAGTGTTGGGACTAACGTGTTACAAAGTACCGCGTTACTGTAACGCCGTTATTGTCGGCGGTAACTAGTAGGCTAACGCGTTATTTTTTATATTGAGTAACTCGGTTACCGTTACTACATGATGCGTTACTGTGTTATTTTGTATATAGTATCGGCTAGAAACTGAGAAGATCTGAGTGTGTTTTACTGGAGTGCTGCGGTGGGTGGGGGTGGGGGTGGGGTCGTGTCTGTGTTTGCTAAGAAAACATCATGGCGGAGCTCAAGTCGAGTTTCTGAACATGGAGATATTCTCACTACTTTTCTTTTGTCGAGCACAAAGAAAAGAACATTTTAGTTGAATGTAAGTTGTGTCTTGGATCAAAGATCCTATCTACTGCCCAGAACAGCAATTCAAATCTGCTGAAACAGCTACAAAAGCAACACGCTTCGACGAAGCTAGTAAAGAGAGACACAGACTCCGAAGCCACTCCACCTCCACTTAAGAATTTTAAACGGAGGGACTGCTAGCCAGGACAACATTGTGGAGTCGCCCGCTTTCAGGCAGCTAATTAGCATGATACCGGCGTCAAACAGCAAATGGCACGAAAACATTTTCCACGTACCTGGACACAGTGGACAGTGAGCACTAACCCAACACTGGTTATCAGTAGTCAAGGAGGCCGATCACCGATAATTGGAGTCGATATTTAATTGCAGTAAAAGTAAGTATCTGTCAATTCACAGCTGGACAAGTCTTTAAGTTGTTATTTTTTAACAAACACCTTTATCACACGTGTCTAAGAGGAGCATCGACATTTGTATTTCAAAATATAGAAAATCTCCTGGGAAAACTGCTAAAAATATGGGAGTTCTCTCCATTAAAATACCTCGTCATCTAATTCATTTTTAAGCAGTCTATGGCTTTAATCAGTGTTGGGACTAACGTGTTACAAAGTACCGCGTTACTGTAACGCCGTTATTGTCGGCGGTAACTAGTAGGCTAACGCGTTATTTTTTATATTGAGTAACTCGGTTACCGTTACTACATGATGCGTTACTGCGTTATTTTGTAAATAGTATCGGCTAGAAACTGAGAAAATCTGAGTGTGTTTTACTGGAGCGCTGCGGTGGGCGGGGGTGGGGTCGTGTCTGTGTTTACTAACAAAACATTCATGGCGGAGCTGAAGTCGAGTTTCTGAACATGGAGATATTCTCACTACTTTTCTTTTGTCGAGCACAAAGAAAAGAACATTTTAGTTGAATGTAAGTTGGGTCTTGGATCAAAGATCCTATCTACTGCCCAAAACAGCAATTCAAATCTGCTGAAACAGCTACAAAAGTAACACGCTTCGACGAAGCTAGTAAAGAGAGACACAGACTCCGAAGGCACTCCACCTCCACTTAAGGATTTTAAACGGAGGGACTGCTAGCCAGGACAACATTGTGGAGTCGCCCGCTTTCAGGCAGCTAATTAGCATGATACCGGCGTCAAACAGCAAATGGCACAAAAACATTTTCCACGTACCTGGACACAGTGGACAGTGAGCACTAACCCAACACTGGTTATCAGTAGTCAAGGAGGCCGATCACCGATAATTGGAGTCGATATTTAATTGCAGTAAAAGTAAGTATCTGTCAATTCACAGCTGGACAAGTCTTTAAGTTGTTATTTTTTTAACAATCACCTTTATCACACGTGTCTAAGAGGAGCATCGACATTTGTATTTCAAAATATAGAAAATCTCCTGGGAAAACTGCTAAAAATATGGGAGTTCTCTCCATTAAAATACCTCGTCATCTAATTCATTTTTAAGCAGTCTATGGCTTTAATCAGTGTTGGGACTAACATGTTACAAAGTACCGCGTTACTGTAACGCCGTTATTGTCGGCGGTAACTAGTAGGCTAACGCGTTATTTTTTATATTGAGTAACTCGGTTACTGTTACTACATGATGCGTTACTGCGTTATTTTGTATATAGTATCGGCTAGAAACTGAGAAGATCTGAGTGTGTTTTACTGGAGTGCTGCGGTGGGTGGGGGTGGGGGTGGGGTCGTGTCTGTGTTTGCTAACAAAACATCATGGCGGAGCTGAAGTCGAGTTTCTGAACATGGAGATATTCTCACTACTTTTCTTTTGTCGAGCACAAAGAAAAGAACATTTTAGTTGAATGTAAGTTGGGTCTTGGATCAAAGATCCTATCTACTGCCCAGAACAGCAATTCAAATCCGCTGAAACAGCTACAAAAGCAACACGCTTTGACGAAGCTAGTAAAGAGAGACACAGACTCCGAAGCCACTTCACCTCCACTTAAGGATTTTAAACGGAGGGACTGCTAGCCAGGACAACATTGATAGAGCCATTGCACCGTATGTGCTAGAAGACATGCAAGCTATTTCTACAGTGGAGTCGCCCACTTTCAGGCAGCTAATTAGCATGATACCGGCGTCCAACAGGAAATGGCACGAAAACATTTTCCACGTACCTGGACACAGTGGACAGTGAGCAGATAAACATGGAAAGCGAGCTAAAGAAAACACTCCAAACTCTGCCTCTGCTCATCATTCATCACTGAAGGTACACACACTCTGTCAATTATCTTATATACTCTTTCATTCTAGACTTCTGGAGTGTTTGATTATCACATCACTCTTAATGTATAGACTATAACGTTCACAAACATAAAGAGGGATCCTAGTGGGCCAGGCCAATCTTTCCTTTTCTCTAAACTAAAACTGGGGAAATGCTTAAAGTGTTCTGGGCTTCAGACATGATTTTATTTCACAATTCCTTGAGAGAGAAAAACGCCTGGTTAGGCTTTGTGTATAGCAGTATGTGTGCTGTATATAGTGACATGACAGACTGGCTGACATTTCTTCCTGGATGTTTCAGGAAGTATGAGAATGTGTGAGCTGCTGCCTGCTCTTCTTTAAGAAACATTCACACACATGGTTTTCCACACCAAACTTCATCTATTTATTATTCAACTTCTTCTTCTTCTCCAGATTTTGGCGCTCTCTACCTTCAACATTTTTCACCCGATTCAAACCGTTCCAACTTCAGACTGCTCGGCCCATTTGGGAATCGCGGGCTTTCCCTTGACAAATTCCCAGATTTCCCAGAATTCCATGTTCCCTGGGACATTTTCCCCATCCAAAATGAATTGGCCATTTTTCAAACTTCCACCATTTCCAAATTGTTCAACCGATTCAAACCATTTCACATTCAACGCATTCCACTCATCCTGCACATTTGAAATGTAATTTTTTTCAAGTTAAAAAAAATTCCAGTAATTCCTGGAAATTCCGTTTTTTCTGTCAACTACTCCATCCACATTTTTCAACCCACTCCAACCGTTCCACCGACAAATCATTCCCCTTAATCAGTACAAAAAAAAACAAGTTGTCTTTTGTCCTGGAAATATTCCCGGTTTTCCCAAAATTCCAGGAATTCCGTAATAGCATTTCTCAATTAAAAATGTTACTGCTTCAACATTTCTCGACCGATTTGAAAAATTCCCTCTTTTCCCAACATTCCCGTTAAATTCCCATTGAAATGAACGGGACATTTTCCAAAGTTCCACAACTCCCACATTTTTTTACTCGATCAAACCGTTTAAACTTCAAAATACTCTGCCTGTTCGGGAATTGTGTGCTCCCTTTCAACAATTGACATTTGCCCTATTTAAAATTAATTATCCATTTTTCACACTTTGGCAATTCCCACATTTTTCAACCTATTCATCCTGGACATTCAAAATAACACTTTCCCAAGTTCCAAACCAAATACAGATTTTCCTGGAAATTCCAAAACTACTCTTACATTCATACTACATTCTGTCAGCATTTCAGTTCAACTTCAGCATTGGAGCATTCCCACGCAATTCCTTCAGGAATTGCCTCATCTAGTCATATAATACGTCTCCTATTTGTCAAAATATTTACGCAAAATTTGGATTTTTGGCAGATATATATTTTCTGCTGTCTTCATGTCCATCCATCTCTGTGGCTTTATTTGATTGACCGGGAAGACGCCAGGAAAGAAGGACAAAGATGACAGAGTCTGGCGTGGATTAACTTGACTGGCCTGCAGAGAGTCCTGACCCGAACCCGATAAAACACCTTTGGGATGAATTAGAACGGAGACTGAGAGCAAGGCCTTCTCCACCAACATCAGTGTGGGACCTCACCAATGCGCTTTTGGAAGAATGGTGGAAAATTCCTATAAACACACTCTGCAACCTTGTGGACAGCCTTCCCAGAAGAGTTGAAGCTTTAAAGGCCTACTGAAATGAATTTTTTTTATTTAAACGGGGATAGCAGATCTATTCTATGTGTCATACTTGATCATTTCGCGATATTGCCATATTTTTGCTGAAAGGATTTAGTATAGAACAACGACGATAAAGATCGCAACTTTTGGTATCTGATAAAAAAAGGGTTGCCCCTACCGGAAGTAGCGTGACGTAGTCAATTGAACATATACGCAAAGTTCCATTATAATGATGGCCGCATGAAGTGAGAGAGATTCGGACCGAGAAAGCGACGATTTCCCCATTAATTTGAGCGAGGATGAAAGATTTGTGGATGAGTAAAGTGCAAGTGAAGGACTAGTGGGGAGTTGAAGCTATTCAGATAGGGAAGATGATGTGAGAGCCGGGGGTGACCTGATATTCAGCTGGGAATGACTACAACAGTAAATAAACACAAGACATATATATACTCTATTAGCCACAACACAACCAGGCTTATATTTAACATGCCACAAATTAATCCTGCATAATAACACCTGCGTGTTTGTTATGCTAGCTCCTAGCTCCTCTGCTAGCTCCTAGCTCCATAGAACACGCCAATACAATTCAAACACCTGATCAACACACACAATCACTCAGCCCAAAAGACAGTTCACCTAACCCAATGTTCATAAAGCTTATATATTTTTAAAAAGTTACGTACGTGACGCGCACATACGGTCAAGTTATCAAATGTTTAGCAGCCAAGGCTGCATACTCACGGTACCTGATATTCAGCTGGGAATGACTAAAACAGTAAATAAACACAAGACATATATATACTCTATTAGCCACAACACAACCAGGCTTATATTTAATATGACACAAATTAATCCTGCATAAAAACACCTACGTCTTTGTTATGCTAACTCCTAGCTCCTATGCTAGCTCCTAGCTCCATAGAACACGCCAATACAATTCAAACACCTGATCAACACACACAATCACTCAGCCCAAAAGACCGTTCACCTAACCCAAGGTTCATAAAGCTTATATATTTTAAAAAAGTTACGTACATACGCAAAAAAAAAGTTGCGCACGAGCGATCAAATGTTTAGAAGCCAAAGCTGCATACTCACAGTAGCACGTCTGCGTCTTTGTCATCCAAATCAAAGTAATCCTGGTAAGAGTCTGTGTTGTCCCAGTTCTCTACAGGCGTCTGTGTATCGAAGTCAAAAGTCCTCCTGGTTAGAGTCTCTGTTATCCGAGTTCTTCCATCTTGACTGCATCTTTCGGGAATGTAAACAAAGACGCGCCGGCTGTGTACTGTTGTTGCTGACTTCGTTCGAAAAATACGTCCGTTTCGCACCGACAACTTTCTTCTTTGCTTGCTCAGCTTCTTTCTCCATAATGCAATGAACATAATTGCAACAGATTCACGAACACAGATGTCCAGAATACTGTGGAATTATGAAATGAAAACAGAGCTTTTTCGTATTGGCTTCAATGTGGAAGGCATACCCGTGTTCGCCGGTCTACGTCACGCGCATACGTCATCCTCAGAGGCGTTTCGAACCGGAAGTTTAGCGGCAAATTTAAAATGTCACTTTATAAGTTAACCCGGCCGTATTGGCATGTGTTATAATGTTAAGATTTCATCATTGATATATAAACTATCAGACTGCTTGGTCGGTAGTAGTGGCTTTCAGTAGGCCTTTAAATAGTCATCATATTGAACCCTATGGGTTAGAAATGGGATGGCACTTCAAGTTCATATGTGAGTCAAGGCAGGTGGCCAAATACTTTTGGCAATATAGTGTACCTCTAACTATGAGCCCGCTAGCCTAAAAAAAGCTGAATAAAAGGTAAACACTGACCAGTGTGGTTGGAGGTGTCAGGGATTGAGATTTTCTTAGCGTTTACGGCGAACAGTTAGGAGAGCTACATTACACCAGCAAACACACCAGAGTTCCTTTCCAAATAACCCCCCAAAAAATGACAAGCGTGAACCCAACCTGAGTAGGTTTGAACAGAGACGCAGCACCTGCTCCACTCGGGGAAAAGCAAGCTCACAAAAGACTGCGCGACAAGACACACACCAGAGCCGACTTGACGGACGGAGACGCAGCTCCACGCAGTCAGTCGGACTCGGTCGATCGCTCTTTCAAGAAACGGAACAAGAGAAAGTTGACAGGCGGCATCTCAGAAGCTGGGGAAAGGCAACGGGGAGGGCGGGGAAGAACTTCCAGCAGAACAATGGCGGCTGTTATTAGCGGTGGTTTAATGGGGGGCAATTAGAGGAGAAGCCGTTTTGCTCGTAATCTTATAAATTGGATCATTTTTCAGTCGGATTAAAAAGGGGGTCAAAAGCCACAACATTAAGTACACAAGCAGAGTACTAAGATCGAGCCAAGTATGCTGAGAAATTAATAATGAATAATAATCATGAGCTAGAAAGTGCCTTTGATCCAAAGAAACAATATACAAATATGTATGTATGTACACTACCGTTCAAAAGTTTGGGGTCACCCAAACAATTTTGTGGAATAGCCTTCATTTCTAAGAACAAGAATAGACTGTCGAGTTTCAGATGAAAGTTCTCTTTTTCTGGCCATTTTGAGCGTTTAATTGACCCCACAAATGTGATGCTCCAGAAACTCAATCTGCTCAAAGGAAGGTCAGTTTTGTAGCTTCTGTAACCAGCTAAACTGTTTTCAGATGTGTGAACATGATTGCACAAGAGTTTTCTAATCATCAATTAGCCTTCTGAGCCAATGAGCAAACACATTGTACCATTAGAACACTGGAGTGATAGTTTCTGGAAATGGGCCTCTATACACCTATGTAGATATTGCACCAAAAACCCGACATTTGCAGCTAGAATAGTCATTTACCACATTAGCAATGTATAGAGTGTATTTCTTTAAAGTTAAGACTAGTTTAAAGTGATCTTCATTGAAAAGTACAGTGCCTTTCCTTCAAAAATAAGGACATTCCAAACTTTTGAACGGTAGTGTATATATATATATATATATATATATATATATATATATATATATATATATATATATATATATATATATATATATATATATATATATATATATATATATATATATAAATATATATATATATATAAATATATGTGTATGTATGTATGTATGTATATATATATATATATATATATATATATACAGTATACATATGTGTATATACTGTACATACACACATTCTATTTATTTATATATATATATATATATATATATATATATATATATATATATATATATATATATATATATATATATATATATATATATATATATATATATATATATATATATATATATATATATATATACACAGTATACATATGTGTATATACTGTACATACACACATTCTATTTATTTTTATATATATATATATATATATATATATATATATATATATATATATATATATATATATATACACACATACACCCTTTGTATGTGTAATATATATATATATATATATACACATACACCCTTTGTATGTGTAATATATATATATATATATATAAATAAACACACACACACACATATATATATATACACAAATGTGTATATACATACACATACACACATATATACATATATGTATATACATATATATCTACATATATACATACACACAAATCCACACACTTATACATATGTGTATATACATACACACATATATACATACACACACACATATATACTGTGTATATTATATATATATCCACACACATTTAGCAGTATTGCCAAATGCTAAAGAAGATATACAAACATAATAAAACAATCACTTACAGTACAAGGTCTGCGCTCACTGGGATGCCGACTGATGGAATGTTTATATTATAACAACCATTATACCTTTGTCAACTCTGCACACCTGGCGTATGCATCAGTGGGACCGCGAGTACGCGACTTCTACAGTAAACTTTTGACCACGACTGTATATACGGCTTTTCATTTATTGCGGCTCCAGACAGATTTGTTTTCTGTACTTTTGGTCCAATATGGCTCTTTCAACGTTTTTGGGTTGCCGACCCCTGGTGTAGCCGATACACCGACCCCCCCCCCCCCCCCCCCCCCCATGCCCCGTCTCGGACGCAGTGAGTCGTGAATTAGTAGAAGCCGCAATCCGCAGCTGAGCCAAAAAGGACTTCGGCCTTATCGATCCAAGATGCGGACATCTGGCCCCCGCTTGGAGCATCCACTCCACTCGCCTCAAGAGCCCATCCATGCATCATCAACGGGTCATTGCAAAATGCACCCAGCTGGGAGGAAAAGTGGTGGCAAATTCCTCCAGCTGCACCTTTTTCCGGGGTCTTTTTTTTTGTGAGAAATGATTCATTACACGACTTCCCCGGGAGACTTCCCGATGTTTTTTTTTTTTCTCCTCGAAGCAGAGGTGTCGCAAGGAAGTGTCACATCATTCGCCCCCGTTGACAGGCACCAGGCGGTGGGGCTGCCTCCCAGGTGAGCTCATTTCAATTACAGCCACTCGGTGGTGACAAAACGGGCCTCGCCGGTGGCAACCGGGAGCGGGTTGGGCGGCGGCGGCGGCGGCGGGGATTTAGGCGGCTGCCAGGGAAACAGTCGAGGCCAAGTCGATGCCTTTCCTCGTTACATAGGCGCAGAGGGCTTGCCAGGACGAATCACTCGCTCGCCAGAGTGCCTCTCCTGCACGAGCTCGGCAGCCAAAGGCGCCTTGCTGTGTGTCTCTATGGTAACCGCGGAGGGGGAAAGGAGCGAGTAAATACAGGTAAATACATGGAATTTCACAAAAGGGCCCCAGCAGAGAAGCCTTGGTGTTCTAATGGGCAGGGGCGCACACACACACGCAGTTAGACCGACAGCGCTCGCTTTGGCCTTGTATGGCACTACTGGGGCTACTTTTCACGCCTAAAGACTTGGAAAAAGGGTCTCAGAGGGGATGAAATGAATGATCGTCCCCGTCGAAAAACATCTTTACAAAAGGGCCCTTTTGAAATTGAGGGTTGACTACTCCTTATCATAGAGTCTAAATTAGAGATGTCCGATATTGGCTTTTTTGCAGATATTCCGATATAGTCCAACTCTTAATTACTGATTCCGATATCAACCGATACGATATGTACAGTCGTGGAATTAACACATTATTATGCCTAATTTTGTTGTGATGCCCCCGCTGGATGCATTAAACCAGTGGTCCCCAAACACCGAGCCGTGGCCCGGTAGCGGTCCGCGGACCGATTGGTACCGGGCCGCGCAAGAAATTAGAAAAAATAAATAAAATAAAATAAAAAAAATTAAAAAAAATTAAATCAACATAAAAAACACAATATATACATTATGTATCAATATAGATCAATACAGTCTGCAGGGATACAGTCCGTAAGCACACAGGATTGTATTTCTTTATGAAAAAAAAAAAAATAAAAATAAAAATAATAATAATAATAAATTAAATCAACATAAAAAACACAATATATAAATTATGTATCAATATAGATCAATACAGTCTGCAGGGATACAGTCCGTAAGCACACATGATTGTATTTCTTTATGGGAAAAAAATAAATAAATAAATAAAAAATTAAATAAATAAAAAATAAATAAAAATTTAATCAACATAAAAAACACAATATATAAATTATGTATCAATATAGATCAATACAGTCTGCAGGGATACAGTCCTTAAGCACACATGATTGTATTTCTTTATGGAAAAAAAATAAATAAATAAATAAAAAATAAAAAAATAAAAATAAAAATAAAATTAAATCAACATAAAAAACACAATATATAAATTATGTATCAATATAGATCAATACAGTCTGCAGGGATACAGTCCGTAAGCAGACATGATTGTATTTCTTTATGAAAAAAAATTCCCCCCTCCCCGGTCCGTGGGACAAATTTTCAAGCGTTGACCGGTCCCCAGCTACACAAAGGTTGGGGACCACTGCATTACGGTTTTCCAAAATAAATCAACTCAAGTTATAGAAAGAAAAAATGCCAACATGGCACTGTCATATTTATTATTGAAGTCACAAGGTGCATTATTTTTTTTTGAACATGCCTCAAAAACAGCAGCTTGGAATTTGGGACATGCTCTCCCTGAGAGAGCATGAGGAGGTTGAGGTGGGCGGGGTTGTGGGGGTAGGGGGTAGCGGGGGGTGTATATTGTAGCGTTACGGAAGAGTTAGTGCTGCAAGGGGTTCTGGGTATTTGTTCTGTTGTGTTTATGTTGTGTTACGGTGCGGATGTTCTCCCGAAATGTGTTTGTCATTCTTGTTTGGTGTGGGTTCACAGTGTGGCGCATATTTGTAACAGTGTTAAAGTTGTTTATACGGTCACCCTCAGATAGATAGATAGATAGATAGATAGATAGATAGATAGATACATAGGTCTTTCTTGTCATTGCACAAGTACAACAAAACTTTGTTTTCAGCACAAACCCGTTCAAGATTAGACAAACAAACAGTGTACAGGGTTACAGAACAGGAACGCTGATGGGTCGCCACAAGGCGCCCTGTAAAAGATGGGGGAAAAAGGTAAAACGCTGGGGAAGGATGAGTAAAAAAATACAATCTAGACTGGGCTCCTAAGGGGGCCCAGTCTGGAGTGGGAAAAAAAACCTCCATAGCAAAGCACATGTACATATTACAACGTACATCTCGAGATATCTAGCAACAGAGGGAAGGGAGTGCGGGGTAATGGTGGTAGGCCGCAGCTCTCGGCGCTGACCATCCTTTCATCACCCCTATGGGATTTGCGTCAGTGTGACCTGCATGGCCGTTGACCAAGTATGCTGTGCATTCACTTGTGTGTGTGAAAAGTCGTAGGTATTACGTGATTGGGCCGGCACGCAAAGGCAGTGCCTTTAAGGTTCTGTACTTCTCCCTACGTACACAGCGGCGTTTTAAAAAGTCATAAATTTTACTTTTTGAAACAGATACCGATAATTTCCGATATTACATTTTAAAGCATTTATCGGCCGATAATATCGGCAGCCCGATATTATCAGACATCTGTAGTCTAAATAAATATTTTAAAAAATGTATTATCTTTTCAAAAGTATGTCACATTTGCCAATGAAAGGCGGACCTCGAGGCATGTGTGCTTATCATACCCATTTACCGTATTTTCCGGACTATAAGGCGCACCTAAAATCCTTTCATTTTCTCAAAACTCAACAGTGCTCCTTATAACCCGGTGCGCCTAATGTACGGAATAATTTTGGTTGTGCTTACCAACCTCGAAGCTATTTTATTTGGTACATGGTGAAATGATAAGCGTGACCAGTAGATGGCAGTCACACATAAGAGATACGTGTGGACTGCAATATGACTCAAGTAAACACCAACATTTTATATGTTCCATTAAAAATTTAGAACATTACACACGGCGCTCAAAAATCTATCAAAATGTTTTAGTACGACTTTGGTAAGCTATGAAGCCACACCGCTTGATGTGCTTCAACATAGCAGTATTATTATGGTGTGTGTATAAGGTAAGACATAATATCAGGCGTTTTGTTTCGCAATATTATGCAAAAGCAACTTTCTTACCTTCTGGTACCTGCTGATCTGTATTTGGGATCTGCATAAATCCTAAAAAATTGCGCGCGTTCGTCTTTGTAGTCCGTGCCGACGACGTAGTCGATAAGCTTCTTCTTTTTCCTCTATCTTCTTGTTATGGGACATTCATCCTCCGCTGTTGCCATTTCTAATATAAAGTAGTGTAAAGTTCTTACTTATATCTGTCGGTAAACTCGCCATGAAAGCGCTAAAACATACCGGTGTAGTGAGTTTACATTATTCACCCAAGGAACTTTAGAAAAGCGGCTTGAAGATGATCTGTAAAACATCATCTATGCAACATTTTGACCAAAGAACCACCATTACATGTTATGTAGACCACAAGGAAGTGTTTTACATTTAAAAAAAATAATAATATGACTCCTTTAATGCGCCCTATAATCCGTTGCGCCTTATATATGAAAATAGATCAAAAATAGACCATTCATCGGCAGGGCGCCTTATAATCCGGTGCGCCCTATGGTCCGGAAAATACACATCTTTTAAACATGATCAATCAATCAATCAATCAATGTTTATTTATATAGCCCTAAATCACAAGTGTCTCAAAGGGCTGCACAAGCCACAACGACATCCTCGTTCAGAGCCCACATAAGGGCAAGGAAAAACTCACAACCCAGTGGGATGTCAATGTGAATGACTATGAGAAACCTTGGAGAGGACCGCAGATGTGGGTGACCCCCCTGCCCCTCTAGGGAAGACCGGATGCGATGAACGTCGAGTGGGTCTGACATAATATTGTGAAAGTCCAGTCCATAGTGGATCTAACATAATAGTGAGAGAGTCCAGTCCATAGTGGATCTAACATAATAGTGAGAGTCCAGTCCATAGTGGGGCCAGCAGGAGACCATCCCGAGCGGAGACGGGTCAGCAGCGCAGAAATGTCCCCAACCGATGCACAGGCGAGCGGTCCACCCCGTGTCCCAACTCTGGTCATACCCGTCAAGACTCATCTCTTTAAAAACACATGCCAGAAGAGATCACCGACGTCAATGAAGGGTGGACCATGGAGCATGTACACCAGGGGCGTCCAAACTACGGCGCTGACCACCGGAGTGTTCAGTGCGGCCGGCGAGACAGCCCTAATTTTAGTCCCCTGTCATTTGAATCAGAGTGATTTTGCCGCCCGCTTGTGGGTGAAGACAGAATTGATGGTCAAGGGAATTGAGCACAGCATCAATTTATAGAACCCAATCCACACACCGTGTACCACTCTTGGTATAAATGAACTATAACCAACTAATAAAGTCAAGACACGGTCCCAAATAACACACCTCCTGCTCATTGAACTTTGTGGACATTGTAAAACACTTTCAATAACTATATATCAATTAAAATGACACATGAATTCACTGCAATGCATGATGGGTGATATGCAAAGCACTCTCTACATACTTTCCCATGTTTGGCGCATTTTTGCCGCTCAATATTTCTGACTGATAGCAAAACTTTAAGGAGGTTGTCAGGGTCTGATGTGGTTAAAGTTGAAGTAATAAAGTAATGCGTTGTTGTTCATTTTGTTATAGTTTGCTTTAATCATTGCTAACTGAAGTGCTATTGTGTACAAATGATTGTTGTTGCGTCACAATCAATGCTCTGCTGTGTGGCGAAAATAAGTGTCATAATGTGTGTGTGTGTGTGTGTGTGTGTGTGTGTGTGTGTGTGTGTGCGCACACGTGCGCATTTGTGTACCAGCGTAATGGCAATTACCCACGAAAACGTGGCTTTATAGCAGTTTGAAGTAGATTCTTACATTTTTGGCAAACCTCCCTCTCCAGTTTTGTATGAAATGAATATGCAGACTTCAAATATTGCGGTCGCCGTTTACATGGAAAAAAGAGGTTCGGAAATGTGATCACAGATCACTCTGAGACGTAATAAAAAAACAAATTAACTGAGTGAAGGGATTTCGATATCAAATTTATTTAGATGCGTATTTAATTACATTACACATATATCTAAGATTTATATAAGTACACTAACTTCAGAACTGAGATATATATAGATACACATATATACACACACATACATACATACATACACGTGTATATATATATATACACACACACACACACACTTATATATACATACATACACATAGGTACACTAACTTCAGAACTGAGATATATATAGATACACATATATATACACATATACATATAGATACACATACATGTATAGATACACATACATATATAGATACACATACGTACATATATATATATATATATATATATATATATATATATATATATATATATATATATATATATATATATATATATATATATAAACACAGACATACATACATACATACACGCACACACATGTATATATATATATACACATACATTCACATGTTTATACAGTACACACACACACACACATACATACATCCATACATACATACATACATATACATATATATATGCATACACAAATATATACATATATACACATACATTCACATGTTTATACAGTACACACACACACACACATACATACATCCATACATACATATACGTATATATATGCATACACAAATATATACATATATACACATATATATACATACATATATACACACATATGCATATAATATAAATATACGTTAGGTCAGGAAAAAACAGAGACTATATCATCCCTACAAGCCTGTTTCGCAGGTTTCCCTGCTCGTCATGGGATTTTATAACGTATATTCCGCTCTAGGGTGTGCATTATATACACGTGTGTGTGTGCGTGTGCGTATATATATATCTATATATATATCTATATATATATATATAGATATATATACACACATATATTCACATGTATATATACGCACACGCACACACATACGTGTATATAATGCACACCCTCGAATTAGAAAATAAATAAAAACGCTCCCGGTATCATACCCGTCGAAAACAATTTTTTTCCACTGCAACATTTAATTCCGCAGCACTAGTGTGGTTTAGAAGTTTCTAAGAACCATCTCGTCATCATACCGGTCTGAACACATCTTTTCAAATAGAATTCTCTCACTCATCTAAACACATCTTTTCAAAAATGAATGATTTTTCTCGTCTCAACTGATCTTTTTACAAACAGGATAGATCTAAGTACAAAAAAGAAGAACCTTGATAAACATTCCGACTTCATTGATAATCTTATTTATCTCACATTGAGAAACACAACTTACTTCACTAATTACCAATCATTTATTTGTTGTTGTTTTTTTTCATTTGATTACTTACGGAGTATAATGTGAGTACATTGACAACAGGAAGTGAACAAAAGTGTTAGCGACTGCTATGTGAAGCAAAAGTGGTAGGATTAAATAAGCTCTGCTTCTCCCTACTCCTTTTTGAACATGTTGAAAAGAGAAACTGGAAATGGTGTTAATGTTGTAATTGTATGCATGCTCGAAATAAACTCACACTCAACTCATAAAACGCATGCCCGAGTATACCAGGCTTGTCAATGGATGGCTGACCACAGGGACGGGTTTAACTCTGAAGTTTTTAAAAATGAATGATTATTCCCGTCGAGACTGATCTTTTTAAAAACATATGCCAGAATAGATCACTTACATCAAAAAAGCATGGACCACATGGTTAAAAAAAAACGGCCGAGATTGTATACCCGTCTAAACACACGTCGAAGCCGGCAGCGTTTCTGGGTGTTGTTGATAAATGGCTTTGGACTTTGCATAGTAGAGTTTTAACTTGCACTTACAGATGTAGCGACAAACTGTAGTTACTGACAGTGGTTTGAAAAAAAAAAACGACCTAGATTTTTAAACACATATCGAAGCCGGCAGCGTTTCTGGGTGTTGTTGATAAATGGCTTTGGACTTTGTGTATAGTAGAGTTTTACCTTGCACTTACAGAGGTAGCGACAAACCGTAGTTACTGACAGTGGTTTTCTGAAGTGTTCCTGAGCCCATGTGGTGATATCCTTTACACGCCGATGTCGCTTTTTGATGCAGTACCGCCTGAGAGATTGGAAGGTCCGTAATATCAAAGCTTACGTGCAGTGATTTCTCCAGATTCTCTGAACATTTTTGATGATATTACGGACCGTAGACGGTGAAATCCCTAAATTCCTTGCAATAGCTGGTTGAGAAATGTTGTGCAATTTGCTCGCGCATTTGTTGACAAAGTGGTGACCCTCGCCCCGTCCTTGTTTGTGAATGACTGAGCATTTCACGGAAGCTGCTTTTATACCCAATCATGGCACCCACCTGTTCCCAATTAGCCCGTTCACCTGTGGGATGTTCCAAATAAGTGTCTGATGAGCATTCCTCAACTTTCTCAGTCTTTTTTGCCACTCGTGCCAGCTTTTTTTGAAACATGCTTCAGGCACCAGATCGAACGTTAAATATCTTGTCTTTGCAGTCCATCCAATTGAATATAGGTTGAAAAGGATTTGCAAATCATTGTATTCTGGTTTTATTTACCATTTACACAACGTGCCAACTTCACTGGTTTTGGGTTTTGTATTTTTACCGATCACAAGCTATGTTAAAAGTATGTGGTACGTTCGGAGCCAAGTCCTACAAGATACCGAGTCCTCCAGTGCATCAATGGGCATGTTCCCATTCATACAGAACACAGGCACACCAACGACACAATCATTCATCATTGCGTGAAGGAAGCAGTGACAATGTGCTTTTGTCTATTCTTCCACCATTGTCTTCTTTTGTTGAATCCATCGGCGCCTTAAAATGTGTCACCATGCTATTTACACATTCATAACGCAGCAGTCGTCATCCTGCCTACACTGCGAACACGAGGCATAACATTCCAAACCGCCCCGAAGGTGAGCCGAACTGGACTAGACTGTCGTGATTCATGGCTACTTTTGGACGTCGGGGTAGGAAATCGACATCCGGAAGTTTTAGACGTCTCAAATTCCCGACCACGACTGTAAGCTACAACACAAAACTGTTGCTATGCTATGGTCAAAAGTTGACATACTCTTGTAAAGAACATCATGTCATGGCTGTCTTGAGTTTCCAATACAACGATGAAACAAAAATGTTGCTGTTTGGCCACAACACCCAGCAATATGTTTGGAGGAGAAAAGCCGAGGCCTTTAAACCCAGGAACACCATGCCCACCATCAAGCATGGTGGTGGTAGTATCATGCTCTGGGCCTGTTTTGCTGCCAATGGAAACAGGTGCTTTAAGTGGGACAATGAAAAAGGAGGATTACCTCCAAATTCTTCAGGACAACCTAAAATCATCAGCCCGGAGGTTGGGCGCAGTTGGGTGTTCCAACAGGACAATGACCCCAAACACACGTCAAAAGTGGTAAAGGAATGGCTAAATCAGGTTAGAATGAAGGTTTTACCTGCTATAAAAGGTAACGTTTGTATGGAAATCTCTTTCCAACGAACCAAAAAAATGACCTATTTCATCCCGACAAGCCTGTTTCGCCGGTTTCCCTGCTCTTCAGGAAAGTTTTCCCTTGTAGAGCAAGGAAACCTGCGAAACAGGCTTGTAGGGATGAAATAGCCCCTTTGTGTTTTTTTTCCTGACCTAACGTACATATATTTATTCATATATTATTTATACACACCGGCCCCTAGGCACATTTTTTTCTCTCAATGTGGCCCCCCGAGTCAAAATAATTGCCCAGGCCTGCTATAAGGTAACGTTTGTTGGGAAATCTCTTTCCAACGAACCAAAAAAATTACCTATTTCATCCCGACAAGCCTGTTTTGTGGGTTTCCCTGCTCTTTTGGACAGTTTTCCCTTGTAGAGCAAGGAAACCTGCGAAACAGGCTTGTAGGGATGAAATAGCCCCTGTGTGTTTTTTTCCTGACCTAAAGTACATATATTTACTTATATATTATTTATACACACCGGCCCCTAGGCACATTTTTTCTCTCAATGTGGCCCCCGGAGTCAAAATAATTGCCCAGGCCTGCTATAAAAGGTAACATTTGTTGGGAAATCTCTTTTCAACAAACCAAAAAAATTACCTATTTCATCTCGACAAGCCTGTTTCGCCGGTTTCCCTGCTCTTCAGGAAAGTTTTCCCTTGTAGAGCAAGGAAACCTGCGAAACAGGCTTTTAGGGATGAAATAGCCCCTGTGTGTTTTTTTCCTGACCTAAAGTACATATATTTACTTATATATTATTTATACACACCGGCCCCTAGCCACATTTTTTCTCTCAATGTGGCCCCGGTTCAAAATACTTGCCCAGGCCTGCTATAAAGGTAAGGTTTGTTGGAAAATCTCCCTAGCAGGGAAACCCGCGAAACAGGCTTTTCGGGATGAAATAGTCTTTGTGTGTTTTTTCCTGACCTAACGTACATATATTTACTTATATATTATTTATACACACCGGCCCCTAGGCACATTTTTTCTCTCAATGTGGACCCCCGAGTCAAAATAATTGCCCAGGCCTGCTATAAAAGGTAACATTTGTTGGGAAATCTCTTTTCAACAAACCAAAAAAATTACCTATTTCATCTCGACAAGCCTGTTTCGCCGGTTTCCCTGCTCTTCAGGAAAGTTTTCCCTTGTAGAGCAAGGAAACCTGCGAAACAGGCTTTTAGGGATGAAATAGCCCCTGTGTGTTTTTTTCCTGACCTAAAGTACATATATTTACTTATATATTATTTATACACACCGGCCCCTAGCCACATTTTTTCTCTCAATGTGGCCCCGGTTCAAAATACTTGCCCAGGCCTGCTATAAAGGTAAGGTTTGTTGGAAAATCTCCCTAGCAGGGAAACCCGCGAAACAGGCTTTTCGGGATGAAATAGTCTTTGTGTGTTTTTTCCTGACCTAACGTACATATATTTACTTATATATTATTTATACACACCGGCCCCTAGGCACATTTTTTCTCTCAATGTGGACCCCCGAGTCAAAATAATTGCCCAGGCCTGCTATAAAAGGTAACATTTGTTGGGAAATCTCTTTCCAACAAACCAAAAAAATTACCTATTTCATCCCGACAAGCCTGTTTCGCCGGTTTCCCTGCTCTTCAGGAAAGTTTTACCTCGTAGAGCAAGGAAACCTGCGAAACAGGCTTGTAGGGATGAAATAGCCCCTGTGTGTTTTTTTTCCTGACCTAACGTACATATATTTACTTATATATTATTTATACACACCGGCCCCTAGGCACATTTTTTCTCTCAATGTGGCCCCCCGAGTCAAAATAATTGCCCAGGCCTGCTATAAAAGGTAACATTTGTTGGGAAATCTCTTTCCAACAAACCAAAAAAAATGACCTATTTCATCCCGACAAGCCTGTTTTGTGGGTTTCCCTGCTCTTCTGGAAAGTTTTCCCTTGTAGAGCAAGGAAACCTGTGAAACAGGCTTGTAGGGATGAAATAGCCCCTGTGTGTTTTTTTCCTGACCTAACGTACATATATTTATTTATATATTATTTATACACACCGGCCCCTAGGCACATTTTTTCTCTCAATGTGGCCCCCCGAGTCAAAATAATTGCCCAGGCCTGCTATAAAAGGTAACATTTGTTGGGAAATCTCTTTCCAACAAACAAAAAAAAAATGACCTATTTCATCCCGACAAGCCTGTTTTGTGGGTTTCCCTGCTCTTCTGGAAAGTTTTCCCTTGTAGAGCAAGGAAACCTGTGAAACAGGCTTGTAGGGATGAAATAGCCCCTGTGTGTTTTTTTCCTGACCTAACGTACTTATATTTATTCATATATTATTTATACACACCGGCTCCCAGGCACATTTTTTTCTCTCAATGTGGCCCCCCGAGTCAAAATAATTGCCCAGGTCTGCTATAAAGGTAACGTTTGTTGGGAAATCTCCCTAGCAGGGAAACCCGCGAAACAGGCTTTTCAGGATGAAATAGCCTTTGTGTGTTTTTTCCTGACCTGACGTACATATATTTATTTATATATTATTTATTTATTAGTTACTGTGGTAACAGGAAAAAACAGATAAGCAATTTCGCAGGTTTCCCCCGCGAAGCAGGCTTGTCGGGATTAAGTAGCCTCTTTGTATTTTTTCCTGACCTAACGTACATATATTTATTCATATATTATTTATACACACCTGCCCCCAGGCACATTTTTTTCTCTCAATGTGGCCCCCTGAGTCAAAATAATTGCCCAGGCCTGCTATAAAGGTAACGTTTGTTGGGAAATCTCTTTCCAACGAACCAAAAAAAATTACCTATTTCATCCCGACAAGCCTGTTTCGCGAGTTTCCCTGCTCTTCTGGAAAGTTTTCCCTTGTAGAGCAGGGAAACCTGCGAAACAGGCTTGTAGGGATGAAATAGCCCCTGTGTGGTATTATTTATTTATTAGTTACTGTGGGAACACGAAAAAACAGATAGGCAATTTCGCAGGTTTCCCCCGCGAAGCAGGCTTGTCGGGATTAAGTAGCCCCTGTGTGTATTTTTTCCTGACCTAACGTACATATATTTATTTATATAATATTTATACACATCGGCCCCTAGGCACATTTTTTCTCCCAATGTGGCCCCGGGTCAAAATACTTGCCCAGGCCTGCTATAAAGGTAACATTTGTTGGGAAATCTCCCTAGCAGGGAAACCCGCGAAACAGGCTTGTCGGGATGAAATAGCCTTTGTGTGTTTTTTCCTGACCTAACGTACATATATTTATTCATATATTATTTATACACACCGGCCCCCAGGCACATTTTTTCTCCCAATGTGGCCCCGGGTCAAAATACTTGCCCAGGCCTGCTATAAAGGTAACATTTGTTGGGAAATCTCCCTAGCAGGGAAACCCGCGAAACAGGCTTGTCGGGATGAAATAGCCTTTGTGTGTTTTTTCCTGACCTAACGTACATATATTTATTTATATATTATTTATCTATTAGTTACTGTGGTTTATCCATTATACAGTGCTCAATATCGGGGTAGAGCGGAATATATGTTCGGTCAGGAAAAAACAGATGTTTCGCAGGTTTCCCCCACGAAACAGGCTTGTCGGGATGAAATAGCCTCTGTGTGTTTTTTTCCTGGCCTAACGTACATATATTTATTCATATATTATTTATACACACCGGTCCCCAGGCACATTTTTTTCTCATAATGTGGTCCCCGGGTCAAAATAATTTGCTGCTGTTAGGTAACGTTTGTTGGGAAATCTTGGGAAATGACTTGAATATTTCTCAGAAGGGGAGACTGAGATCGATGCGGCACAAGTGGATCAAACTGACAGCTCTGGCGACAAAATCTTTAAAAACGGACAGACGCCAAAGTTTGCACCTGTGGATAACACGGCTTATCTGCAACCCACTGGGCCAAGACCTGAAGGGGGGAAAATCCAGTCAGTCTATTCCCAAAAGCTCCCCTCAAGGCCGTGTCGTCAAGGCACATGACAGCTCGGCCATTGATCGGCGCAGAAAATCCTTTGGAAGCGTGAGCCACCAACACTTCACAGACAACACAGCCTCCCTCGTAGTTGAGCTCGGCGACTAAAACGGGGCTGAGTGGGAAGCAAAACACTATCAACACACTATAAATAACTCGGATGCACCATCAAAGCCGGGCCGGTGATTAATTCACAACTAATTGGCGTGCAGAGATGAGTCTGAAGCGGAGCCGCCACCTTCGCCACGCTGCTTTTTTCTGAGGAAAGACGAGAAAGTTGCACGAGGAGGAGGATATTTTTAGGCACGGGGGAGATCTCAGACGTGTGCACATATGTCGCAAAACCACCAGCATCCGCTGCTCGTGCAGCCGCTACCACGCTTGTAACCTCAATCCCTGAAAATACCACAAACAGTGTCTTATTGATGAAAACGAAAAAATTTAAAAAATGGATAAGAAACGTCACCAATTTTCCACAGGCAACTTGTTGATCCCCAGCAAGAACATCCAGAAGCTGCAATACATACAGAATAGTGCTGCTGAGATACTGATGAGAGTGCGGAAATAGGACCATGACCATCTCCCTGACCACCTGAGGGCACCACAGACTGTGAATGCTTTTAAAAAAGGCTTAAAAACCCTTCTTTAAAAAAAAAAAAAAAAAAAGCCCCTTTTTTTTAGATATATGCATACTAGTTTTAGCTATTAGGCTGTTCTAGTTTTTATTTTTATTTTTTTTAATTCTGTTTTTATTTTTATACACTGTAGCACTTTGAGGTTGTTTACTCAATGTAAAGTGCTTTTTACAAATAAAATCTATTATTATTATTATTATTATTATTATTATTATCACGAGCACCCACGTGGGATTGATGGCAACTATCAATCTTTAAAATAATTTTTGAAAAATCAATCTTGTTGTTCATCTTGTGGCGAGTCATAAAAAAGTCACAAATCATATAGTCTATAATTAACCAAGCCTAACCAAGATTTCATTGTGCCCGATAATGAACTAATGACACAGTAATTTTGACTTTGAACAGATTGCACACGAGCGAATGAAGGGCATAATTAGTCAACAACCATACATGTCACTCTAAGGGTGGAAGTATAAACAATGCCAACACTGTCATAAACCTGTGCCATATAGTGAAAACACACTAAACAACTAACACATTTTTGGAAGAATATTTGCACCGCAACACAACATAAACACTACAGAACAAATTCCCAGAATTCCCTGCAGCGCCAACTCTTCCGGGACGCTACAATATAAACAAACGCCATGGGTGGACCTACACCTAACATCCACTGTAATGATATCACGTACAATAGCGCATCTAGTCGATACTACTTTGATTACATCGATTTTTTTAAATTTATGTTTATCAACTCAGGAAATATGCCACACTAAGGGTTGCAGTATAAACAATGCCAACACTGTCATAAACCTGTGCCATATAGTGAAAACACACTAAACAACTAACACATTTTTGGAAGAATATTTGCACCGCAACACAACATAAACACCACAAATTCCCAGAATTCCCTGCAGCACCAATTCTTCTGGGACGCTACAATGTAAACAAACGCCATGGGTGGACCTACACCTAACATCCACTGTAATGATACCAAGTACAATAGCGTATCTAGTCGATACTACTATGATTACATCGATTTTTTTAAATTTATGTTTATCAACTCAGGAAATATGTCACTCTAAGGGTGGCAGTATGAACAATGCCAACACTGTCATAAACCTGTGCCATATAGTGAAACCACACTAAACAACAACGACAAACACATTTTTGGAAGAATACTTGCACGGCAACACAACATAAACACCACAGAACAAATTCCCAGAATTCCCTGCAGCACCAATTCTTCCGGGACGCTACAATGTAAACAAACGCCATGGGTGGACCTACACCTAACATCCACTGTTATGATACCACGTACAATAGCGCATCTAGTCGAAACTACTTTGATTACATCGATTTTTTTAAATTTATGTTTATCAACTCAGGAAATATGCCACTCTAAGGGTGGAAGTATAAACAATGCCAACACTGTCATAAACCTGTGCCACATAGTGAAACCACACTAAACAACAACGACAAACACATTTTTGGAAGAATACTTGCACGGCAACACAATATAAACACCACAGAACAAATTCCCAGAATTCCCTGCAGCACCAATTCTTCCGGGACGCTACAATACAAACAAACGCCATGGGTGGATCTGCACCTAACATCCATTGTAATGATACCACGTACAATAGCGTATCTAGTCGATACTACTATGATTACATCGATTTGTATTTATTTATGTTTATCAACTCAGTAAATACGTCCCTGGACACATGAGGACTTTGAATGTGACCAATGTATGATCTCTTAACTACTTGGTATCGGATTGGTACCCAATTGTGTGGTATCATCCAAAACTAATGTAAAGTATCAAACAACAGAAGAATAAGTGATTATTACATTTTAACAGAAGTGTAGATAGAACATGTTGAAAGAGAAAGTAAGCAGATATTAACAGTAAATGAACGCTGCCGAAGGTGAGCCACGTAAATAAGACCGCCCACAAAACGGTCTTGGTACAGGCACGTATCGAGTCGATACTACTATGATTACGTCGATATTTTTTGGCATCAAAACATCTTTTGTTTTTTTTAAATGTATATTATGTTTACAAACTCAGGAAATATGTCCCTGGACACATGAGGACTTTGAATATGACCAATGTATGATCCTGTAACGACTTGGTATCGGATTGGTATCCAAATGTGTGGTATCATCCAAAACTAACGTAACGCATTCAAACAACAGAAGAATAAGTGATTATTACATTTTAACAGAAGTGTAGATTGAACATGTTGAAACAGAAAATAACCAGATATTAACAGTAAATGAACAAATAGATTAATAATTCATTTTCTACCACTTGTCCTTAAAAATGTTGACAAAATAAAAGAATGATAAATGACAAAATATGTTACTGCATATGTCAGCAGCTAAATTAGGAGCCTTTGTTTATTTACTTACTACTAAAAGACAAGTTGTCTTGTATGTTCACTGTTTTATTTAAGGACAAAATTGCAATAAGAAACATGTTCAGTGTGCCGTAAGATTTTTTTGTTAAAATAAAGCCAATTATGCTATTTTTTTCTGGTCCCCTTTATTTAGAAAAATATCATTTTGATACCGGTACCAAAATATTGGTATCGGGACAACCCTAGTGTGGTGTCATGTCGAGGGGTGTCCTGATACAACTTTTTCACTTCCCATTTGATACCGATATTGGAGCTCGGCGGATACCGATATCGATCTGATACAAGAGCAGCACAAATCCTACACTTTTGTTATTCTGTAGTGAAAAGGCTTGATCAAGTGATTTGACTCAGCACAATGGTAGGTATGAAAACAAAAAAAAATTCTGTAAAAAAACGGTCATCTCCTGGCAGCTACGGCTGCCAAACGAAAACCATAAAATGAAAGTAAAACATTGTGAACCAAATAATGATCAAAAACATATTTACAGAAATTTTCATGAAACGTTTTGCGGAAAAATATCGTAATTTTACAGATTTTTAGTAAATTATTAAGATCAACCACCTTTAATAAAGTGACGACGCAAACAGTTCTGCAGAAAAATACCTTTATTCTACAGAGTTTTTCCAAATTATTACGACCAAACACCTTTAATGAAGTGACAATGCAGGCAGTTCCACAGAAAAATACCATTATTTTACAGATTTTTTCTGAATTGTTAAGATCAACCACCTTTAATAGAGTGACGATGCAAACAGTTCTGCAGAAAAATACCTTTATTCTAGTTAGATTGTTAGTATGGACATGGACTTTTATATAACAAGCTACATATTTAATGAAACTGTAATTTTACATGAATTTAAAAGTAATTTAAGAAAACAGAAAATGCTATGTATAATTAATTTGGTATTTTTCTGTAAAAAAAAAAAAAAGAAATATACATAGTTTGTCATTACTGGCATATTACTTAAAATAACAAGTGGATTGTTTATTTACAGATAATGTCTTCAATTCTACAGTTTTACAAACTATTTTTAAAAAAATAGAAAAATTACAGTAGAAATTCAGAGTAATTTAACCATAAAAATAGGATTTTTTTTTTAACAGTGTAACCTATTTATAATGAACTTTCTGGAATGGACTTACGCTGTCTTTAAGTTGAAGTGCAGTGGTAATTGTTTTTGGCTACACTATTTTAATACGTCAGTTCTTTGCAAATATTTGTGCAGGCCCCATTTTGGTACCGGTACTTTTGGTACCGGTACCAAAATATTGGTATGGGGACAACACTAATACACCCACACCGAGCACCCACTGTCAAAAAATGTAGATCTACGCTTATGATCACCTGTGCATGTGGGTCAACATTTCCCGCAGAGCATTTACGGCAGGGGTCCCCAAACTACGGCTCCCGGGCCGGATGCGGCCCCCCAGCATCCAAACTACGGCACGCGGGATGTCCCAAGTTAATAAAAAATAATTTAAAAAAAATTAAATAAAAATTATTTTTTTATTTTTTATTATTTTTTCATTTTTTAATTTGTCCTTACTAGTCCATTTTCTACCGTCTCCTAGCCACTCAGGCAAATCATATTGTCTAAAAATGCATTTTACCATCGATAACGTGACATGCAGCAAGTGAGCTCTTTAAGTCAATTAGTGCGCGAGGAATATATATATATATATATATATATACACATATATATATATATATATATATATATATATATATATATATATATATATATATATATATATATATATACACACATATATATATATATATATATATATATATATACACATATATATATATATATATATATATATATATATATATATATATATATATATATACACACAAATACATTTATATATATATATATATATATATATATATATATATATATATATATATACACACAAATACATTTATATATATATATATATATATACACACACACACATATAGACACATATACATATTATACACATATACATATATATACATATATACACATATACATATATATATATACATGGACATATACATATATACACACACATATATACACATTTACATATAATATATACATACACATACATACATACATACATGCATACATACACTACCGTTCAAAAGTTTGGGGTCACATTGAAATGTCCTTATTTTTGAAGGAAAAGCACTGTACTTTTCAATGAAGATAACTTCAAACTAGTCTTAACTTTAAAGAAATACACTCTATACATTGCTAATGTGGTAAATGACTATAGCTGCAAAATGTCTGGTTTATGGTGCAATATCTACATAAGTGTATAGAGGCCCATTTCCAGCAACTATCACTCCAGTGTTCTAATGGTACAATGTGTTTGCTCATTGGCTCAGAAGGCTAATTGATGTTTAGAAAACCCTTGTGCAATCATGTTCACACATCTGAAAACACTTTAGCTCGTTACAGAAGCTACAAAACTGACCTTCCCTTGAGCAGATTGAGTTTCTGGAGCATCACATTTGTGGGGTCAATTAAACGTTCAAAATGGCCAGAAAAAGAGAACTTTCATCTGAAACTCGACAGTCTATTCTTGTTCTTAGAAATGAAGGCTATTCCACAAAATTGTTTGGGTGACCCCAAACTTTTGAAAGGTAGTGTACATATATATATACAGTATATGCGGCCCCCAGCCAAATTGTTTTACCCCAATGCGGCCCCGGAGTCAAAAAGTTTGGGGACCCCTGATTTACGGTATAAACAAAACACTAAATCCCATCCAATCAAGCACAAACACACCTGACATGTATGACAATGTGAAATAAACATCAGTTGCCAATAACAGAGGTGATGAACAGTGAATGAACTTGTGAGTCATTTTGGCAGATGATGTGTTTTCATGCATGATATGCCAAAAGGGACAAGCGGTAGAAGAAATGGATGGATGGATGGATGGATGGACATCCTTTGAACTTTATCCACCAATTTAAGATGCGGCATCAACAGGTGGCAGCAATCAAAGTAATATCACGCAGTGCAATCCACTTCCACGCAAAACACTCAACAACTTGCATTGTTTTGACGTATTGCAATGAAAGCATCTCGGCTTACCTCACCTGTGTCCTCCTCTCCCGGCAGTTGTCCGCTCGTCAAAAAAGGCTCAGAGTTGTTGTTGGGGGTTTTTTTTTTTAGGTGGGGGCTCCTTGTCAGCACGACGACAGAGGCTTCGAGTGAGCGATCAACTTGCAGGGAAAGATTTGACGGTTTTTTTTTTGCTTCCTGCAACAGACGAGAGAGAAAAGCTCATTTTTGTGTGTGTGTGTATGTGTGTGTGTGTGTGTGTGTGTGTGTGTGTGTGTGTGTAGACGCGTAGAAAAGCGCTTCGCCGAGCTCACGTTTGCCACAGATGAGCTGCCAAATATGGGCATAGGAAGCGCAGGGGTAGTTCAGGGTCCGCGGAGAGTGTGGGCAATATCCAAGACCCCGATGTAGGTTTATAGGAATGAATCATCTAGTTTTAAAATTGACATATTGGGTTGTTAATAGAGCTGTCCGATAATATCGGCCGATAAATGCTTTAGAAAAATGTAATATCGGAAATTATCGGTATCGGTTTATTATCGGTATCGTTTTTCTTTGTTTTTTTTTAATTAGATCAACATAAAAAAACACAAGATACACTTACAATTAGTGCACCAACCCAAAAAACCTCCCTCCCCCATTTACACTCATTCACCTTAAAGGGTTGTTTCTTTCTGTTATTAATATTCTGGTAGGTTCCTACATTATATATCAATATATATCAATACAGTCTGCAAGGGATGCAGTCCGTAAGCACACATGATTGTGCGTGCTGCTGGTCCACTAATAGTACTAACCTTTAACAGTTAATTTTACTCATTTTCATTCATTACTGGTTTCTATGTAACTGTTTTTATATTGTTTTACTTTCTTTTTTTATTCACGACAATGTTTTTAATTTATTTATCTTATTTTATTTTATTAATTTTTTTAAAAAGGACCTTATCTTCACCATACCTGGTTGTCCAAATTAGGCATAATAATGTGTTAATTCCACAACTGTATATATTGGTATCGGTTGATATCGGTATCGGTAATTAAGAGTTGAACAATATCGGAATATCGGCAAAAAAGCCATTATCGGACATCCCTAGTTGTTAATGTATTTTTTTCTCTTTCCAAAATATTGGTGGTTTTGCTGTGGGACCAGTTTTGCTTCTTTACCAAACGGACTGTTTTTTTCCCCCCGCATTTATAGTTCTAAAAATGTTAAAGTACCAATGATTGTCACACACACACTAGGTGTGGTGAGATTATCCTCTGCATTCACCCTTGATCACCCCCTGGGAGGTGAGGGGAGCAGTGAGCAGCAGCGGAGGCCGCGCCCGGGAAACATTGTTGGTGATTTAACCCCCAATTCCAACCCCTTGATGCTGAATGCCAAGCAGGGAGGTAATGGGTCCCATTTTTATAGTCTTTGGTATGACTCGGCCGGGGTTTGAAATCTCAGGGCGGACACTCTAACCAATGCTTTATCAGTATCGTGCTTCAAACCCCACTTCAAAAAGCTGTGCACTTCAAAACGTGCTCATTTTGATAATTTTTTTAAATAAAAATCAGCACAAATTGTTTATTAATTTTTTTATTCTGTAGGTTAAAGGTTTTTTACAAATTGTGCTTTGGAGTTAATGTTGCTGATTAATTCATATGTACCATTATTTATTGTGTTTATTTAATTGTATTTGTCCGTATCAAACGGTTCAAGTCGATCAAAAAAAATGTTTATAGTTTAAATGAGGATTTTAATTTTTTTTTACATTTCAGCTAAATTGATACACTTTAAATCGTTTTTGGTACAGATTAAAACACAATTTTATTGTAATTTGATGTGTATTTCTTGTTTTTTTCGGTATACGTCATCTAGTTTTAAAATTGACATATTGGGGAGCAGTGAGCAGCAGCGGAGGCCACGCCCGCGAATCATTTTGGTGATTTCACCCCCCAATTCCAACCCCTCTGATGCTGAGTGCCAAGCAGGGAGGTAACGGGTCCCATTTTTATAGTCTTTGGTATGACTCGGCCGGGGTTTGAACTCACAACCTACCGATCTCAGGGCGGACACTCTAACCCAGGGGTCACCAACCTTTTTGAAACCAAGAGCTACTTCTTGGGTACTGATTAATGCGAAGGGCTACCAGTTTGATACACACTCAAATACATTGCCAGAAATAGCCAATTTGCTCAATTTACCTTTAACTCTATGTTATTATTTATAATTGATGATATTTATACTTAATTGAACGGTTTAAAAGAGGACAAAACACGAAAAAAATGACAATTAAATTTTGAAACATAGTTTATCTTCAATTTCGACTCTTTAAAATTCAAAATTCAACCGAAAAAAAGAAGACAAAAACTAGCTAATTTGAATCTTTTTGAAAAAAATGTAAAAAATAATTTTATGGAACATCATTAGTAATTTTTCCTGATTAAGATTAATTTTAGAATTTTGATGACATATTTTAAATAGGTTAAAATCCAATCTACACTTTGTTAGAATATATAACAAATTGGACCAAGCTATATTTCTAACAAAGACAAATCATTATTTCTTATAGATTTTCCAGAACAAATTTTTTAAAAGAAATTCAAAAGACTTTGAAATAAGATTTAAATTTGATTCTACAGATTTTCAAAATTTGCCAGAATAATTGTTTTGAATTTTAATCATAATAAGTTTGAAGAAATATTTCACAAATATTCTTTGTCGAAAAAACAGAAGCTAAAATGAAGAATTAAATTAAAATGTATTTATTATTCTTTACAATAAAAAAAATAAATTTACTTGAACATTGATTTAAATTGTCAGGAAAGAAGAGGAAGGAATTTAAAAGGTAAAAAGGTGCGATATAGCTCGGTTGGTAGAGCGGCCGTGCCAGCAACTTCAGGGTTGCAGGTTCGATCCCCGCTTCCGCCATCCTAGTCAATGCCGTTGTGTCCTTGGGCAAGACACTTTACCCACCTGCTCCCAGTGCCACCCACACTGGTTTAACAATGTAACTTAGATATTGGGTTTCACAATGTAAAGCGCTTTGAGTCACTTGAGAAAAACGCTATATAAATATAATTCACTTCACTTCACTTCATATGTGTTTAAAAATCCTAAAATCATTTTTAAGGTTGTATTTTTTCTCTAAAATTGTCTTTCTGAAAGTTATAAGAAGCAAAGTAAAACAAATAATGAATTTATTTAAACAAGTGAAGACCAAGTCTTTAAAACATTTTCTTGGATTTTCAAATTCTATTTGAGTTTTGTCTCTCTTCGAATTAAAAATGTCGGGCAAAGCGAGACCAGCTTGCTAGTAAATAAATACAATTTAAAAAATAGAGGCAGCTCACTGGTAAGTGCTGCTATTTGAGCTATTTTTAGAACAGGCCAGCGGGCTACTCATCTGGTCCTTACGGGCGACCTGGTGCCCGCGGGCACCGCGTTGGTGACCCCTGCTCTAACCACTAGGCCACTGAATAGGTAGTTAATGTAGCACAGGCGTGTCAAACTCGTTTTTATTGAGGGCCACATCGCAGTTATGGTTGCCCTCAGAGGGCCGCTTTTAACAATGAGTAATATATGAATATACATGCATATATAATACATAAACAATTTTTTTTTTTTTACATAAGCGGCAAAAAAAAATTTAAATTTAAATTTAAAAACTGGCAGCTCAGTCACCAGAATTTTACAGTAAAAGCAGTGGGTTTTTTACAGAATATAAACAAATTGAATAAATAGAATGGAGAAACAAAACCACTGTTTTAGTGGTAAAATTCAAGCAACAGAGCTGCCATGTTTGTTTGTTTTTACCATAAAATCTTGTTTGTTTTTTAATGTTTTTGTGTCTTACTGTATGTGAAAAAAAAACAGTACCAAAGTTGATTTTACGGTAAAAAAAAACAAAACTCAGTGGGCGGAATTTAACCGTAAAATCTATTGTCAATTTTACAGTCTACAATTTGATTGATAATTTGTCAAGCAGATATTTAAGTACAGTATTTATCTTTATTCGAACAAAAAATATTTTTGAAATACATAATGCAATATTTAGATTTTGATGATATTGAATTCTAAAAGATATTTTTAATGTCAAAAGGGAAAGAACACATGTATTTAGTAGGAAAAGATTAAGCATTTTATTAACGCATATTTTTTCCAGGCTTTCGCGGGGCCACATAAAATAATGTGGCGGGCCAGATTTGGCCCCCGGGCATTGAGTTTGACACCTGTGATGTAGCATATCATACCCCATTTTATGTTGTTTAAGGCGGGGAAAAAAATCAAACGCGTGAATGAAAGAACGGATTTTACAATGTGGACTTGAACGCATCATTTGACTGTTGCTGAGTGATGGCCCTGGGCTAACAAGACATCAAGTGCAGCTTTCAAGTGTGTTTCATGCACTTTGACTTTCTCCTGTCCCTTTTAGGTCGTCCGAACTTCCACAATGTCACCAACTTCAGGCACGAAATACTTTTTTAATTTTTTTTTCTTCCTGTCAGGGATCTAATTAGGACTCTAAAAATGGAAGCCGGGTCTCTGTTCGGCCTTGAGGAGCCTGACATTTCTCCTCTGTGAAGCTGGCAAGGAATATGGTAATAGAACTTCATGTCATGTCGGATTTTCCCCGTCATCCTGTTCAAGTCACTTAACATTTGGCCGATAAACAGGAAATGACACTTCCTACGATCCTGATGATCTGTTTCATGCAAGGCAATATGCTGCAGACCCATGCATAAGACAGTGGTTCTCTACTTTTTTCACCAAATACCACCTCAGAAAACACCTGTACCACCATAACGACCAACATTAAATAACAGTAGCGTAGTAGACGTAAGTATTCATTTAAAACAAGCCAGAGGTTTTAATTAACGAGTAACATTACACACAGTTTGAATATGGGAAAATAAAACACTGTACTTGAATTAATACATGCTTTATTTCAAACATTTGAATAGTATATTACACTTTAAGCATGGGTAGCTTAATAGTTCCTATACCCCTTCTCCATTTAGTACCTAGTGTCTATATTAGCTGTATTGGCCTACTATCAAAATGACTTTAAAAGTCTTATATAAGTGTTATAATGAAGGCAACACATGATGTAAGTGTCTATATTAGCTATAAAAGCCTTCTATCAAAATGACTTTAAAAGTCTTATATAAGTGTTATAATGAAGGCAACACATGATGTAAGTGTCTATATTAGCTATAAAAGCCTACTATCAAAATGACTTTAAAAGTCTTATATAAGTGTTATAATGAAGGCAAAACATAATGTAAGTGTCTATATTAGCTGTATTAGCCTACTATCAAAATGACTTTAAAAGTCTTAAAAAAGTGTTATAATGAAGGCAAAACATTATGTAAGTGTCTACATAAGCTGTATTAGCCTACTATCAAAATTAATTTAAAAAAGTCTTATATAAGTCTTATAATGAAGGCAACACATGATGTAAGTGTCTATATTAGCTGTATTAGCCTACTATCAAAATTACTTTAAAAGTCTTATATAAGTCTTATAATGAAGGCAACACATGATGTAAGTGTCTATATTAGCTGTATTAGCCTACTATCAAAATGACCTTAAAAGTCTTATATAAGTGTTATAATGAAGGCAAAACATTATGTAAGTGTCTACATAAGCTGTATTAGCCTACTATCAAAATTAATTTAAAAAAGTCTTATATAAGTGTTATAATGAAGGCAACACATGATGTCAGTGTCTATATTAGCTGTATTAGCCTACTATCAAAATTAATTTCAAAGTCTTATATAAGTGTGATAATGAAACATGATGTAAGTGTCTATATTAGCTATATTAGCCTACCATCAAAACAACTTTAAAAGTCTTATATAAGTGTTATAATGAAGGCAACACATGATGTAAGTGTCTATATTAGCTATATTAGCCTACCATCAAAACAACTTTAAAAGTCTTATATAAGTGTTATAATGAAGGCAACACATGATGTAAGTGTCTATATTAGCTGTATTAGCCTACTATCAAAATTACTTTAAAAGTCTTATATAAGTGTTGTAATGAAGGCAACACATAATGTATATATAATATACCATACTTGCCAACCTTGAGACCTCAGAATTCGGGAGATGGGCGGGCGGGGCGGCAGTACCTTTAAGGCACGCCCCCAATATTGTTGTCCGGGTGGAAATCTGGAGAAATTCGGGAGGTTGTCCCGAGAGATTTTCGGGAGGGGCACTGAAATTCGGGAGTCTCCCGGGAAAATTGGGAGGGTTGGCAAGTATGATATACACACACACATATATAAGTATATATATACACACATTATATATATATATATATATATATATATATATATATATATATATATATATATAGTTATATATATATATATATATATATATATATATATATATATATATATATATATATATATATATATATATAACTATATATATATATATATATATATATATATATATATATATATATAGTTATATATATATATATATATATATATATATATATATGTATATATATAGTTATATATAGTTATATATAGATATATATAGTTATATATAGTTATATATAGATATAGATATATATATATATATATATATATATATATATATATATATATATATATATATATATAAGTATTATATATATACACACACACACACACACACACACACACACACACACACACACACACACACACACACACACACACACACACACACACACACACACACACACACACATATATATATATACATATATACACACATATATATACATACAAATATACACACATATATATATATATATATATATATATATATATATATATATATATATATATATATATATATATATATATACAAATATACACACATATATATATACATATATACATATACACACATATATAGTCACGTCTGTTGTGTCCTTGGGCAAGACACTTCACCCTTTGCCTCTGATGGCTGCTGGTTAGCGCCTTGCATGGCAGCTCCCGCCATCAGTGTGTGAATGTGTGTGTGAATGGGTAAATGTGGAAATACTGTCAAAAGCGCTTTGAGTACCTTGAAGGTAGAAAAGCGCTATACAAGTACAACCCATTTATCATTTATTTATTTATATACATATATACATATATATACACACATATATATACATAAATAAATATATACACACATATATATACATATATACACATATACAGTATATATATATACATATATACACATATATACAGTATACATACATATATACAGTACAGGCCAACAGATTGGACACACGTTCTCATTTCAATGCGTTTTCTGATTATTTACCTTGTAGATTGCCACTGACGGCATCAAAACTGTGACACCTGCAAAGTGGAAACCATTTCAGGTGACTCCCTGTTGAAGCCCATCGAGAGAATGCCAAGAGTGTGCAAAGCAGTAACCAGAGCAAAGTGTGGCTATTTTGAAGAAACTAGAATATAAAACATGTTTTCCGTTATTTCACCTTTTTTTTTGTTAAGTGCATAACTCCACGTGTGTTCATTCATAGTTTTGATGCCTTCAGTGACAATCTACAATGTAAATAGTCATGAAAATAAAGAAAACACATTGAAGGAGAGGGTGTGTCCAAACTTTTGGCCTGTACTGTATATATATCAACGTTGTATCAATGTCTTCTGCCTGCTGTGTTCCTTTCTTAACTTAATCACCAACAAACAACACCATAGCTGCTTGAGTCAAAATAAACAACATAAATAGCAAATATGGCAAAATGTGAGAACTCGAGTGTTTGTGTTACCCCTCTTTTTCCCCACCTTGTAAATACCACCTGTTCGTACCGCTGTTCCAATTTGCTCGTGGTTTGACATTGTCGGAGCTCCTCAGTTCCACAGTTTCACCCCACATATTGAAATGCAAAGGGTTTATTAAGTTGAGCGTGCATACAGATGTTTTAGATTGGGTTTCCCCCTCAGGCTACATCCCCCTTTTCTCGGGGAAAAACATGCTTGAATATTTACAGGTAGTATGTTGTTTGCAGCCATGTACATAACTTGTGCTGTTTGGAAGTGTAGCAGATCAGTGAGTTTCAGTATTTCTGATTATGAGAATAAAGGTTTTATGTGTTCTCTGTAACCAGTCTTAGAACTTATCATCATTGCTCTATTTTGCAGAATCGACAGTGGTTGTAATGTACATTTTTTTTTAAATATTGCCCCAAATGTCTGCACAGTGAATTGTAAAGAATGCTGAGTGATTTGTGGTCCATAATGTGTCTTGCCTTCCTCAGTACTGAGATGCTCCGTGACAGTTTGCTTGGAACATGCTTTATGTGAGGTTTCCGTCTTATTTGTTTGTCCATAATTACACCTAGAAGTGTATTTTCGTGTACCCTTGCAATGTCGACAACATCTATCTGCATTGTTGCATGAGTGTTCGTTTTACAGTTCCCAAATAACATGAATTTGGTTTTGTTTGAATGTCATTTGTTTCTATCTTTCATTTACACAATTATTCAGTAACACAACAGAAGCTCCTATGAATTATTCACTGAGCAAAGCATGTTTGTGTGGTCTGTAAATAGCACCAATTTCAGTACACTAGAGACATTACATGTATGAAGTGAGTCTTTGGCGTACCACTAGATCAGGGGTCATCAACCTTTTTGAAACCAAGAGCTACTTCTTGGGTACTGATTAATGCGAAGGGCTACCAGTTTGATACACACTTAAATAAATTGCCAGAAATAGCCAAATTGCTCAATTTACCTTTAACTCTATGTTATTATTAATA